>NW_024080651.1:1553788-1748629 GCF_003009895.1 Hyaena hyaena
CCCCCCCCCCCCCCGCAGACCCATCCTGAGCCTGGCAATTGTCTGGGGGCCAAGGTGGGGTACTGCACCCTCTGGCTTCACTACCTGCCTGTCTCCCCAGAACCCAGCTGGGGCAGGAGGGCCGAGGGACTGTTCACAGCATGCTGTCACTCCCCTCCACTCCAGGGACCCCACAGCCACCCAGCCCTTCCTCTCCTGGTGTCGGAATCCCCCGCCTCCATCGGCACGCACATCTCTGAGACGGGAAGCTCATCACCTCTTGCCTGTTGCCTTGAGGTGCAAGCTGACCTTTTGATCAGTTTTCCCCAGGGGCCCCCCAAACTCTGGATTTTAAAGTCTGGAGAAAATCTCCTTCTTTCCTCCCCCTTGAGCTCCTCGGGGGAGAGGAGTGTCCAGGAAAGAGTGACAGGGCATCAGGTCCAGGAAGGCAAGGCCCGTGTGCTTCTACACACTGCTGTATCCCCAGCGCTTAGCAGAGGGCCCGGCACCCGGCAGGGCCACCTTGGGTGTCCGGGGGAGGCAGGTGCAGGAAGGAAAATCCAGGCTTGGCGTCGCCCTGAGCAGAGTAGCTGCATTAACTCACTCCAAACCACATTCCCGCCCTGGGAGGTTGGAACTACCATCAGGCCCATTTTACAGATGCAGAAACTGAGGCCCAAGAGGGGGCCGGGGGAGAAAGGTCCCTACAGCTAATGTGGAAAGAGCAGGGCCTCAGCGCCCATGATTTTAATCTGTACAAGGTGAGCAAGCTGGTGGGGAAGGCGATAATGTAGCACATAGCATGCGCTTATTGGTCAGACATGAAGTGCTTTTATTCATTTTTTTAAAAAGTGTTTTATTTATTTCTGAGAGAGAGACAGCATGAGCAGGGGAGGGTCAGAGAGAGAGGGAGTCACAGACTGAAACAGGCTCCAGGCTCTGAGCTGTCAGCACAGAGCCCGACGCGGGGCTCGAACCCACGAACCGTGAGATCATGACCTGAGCCGAAGTCAGACGCTCAACCGACGGAGACACCCAGGTGCCCCGCGAAGTGCTTTTAGACATCAGCTAGCCTCAGTTCACGACGCCCACGGGGAGGCAGGGGCTGTGACTCCCATGCCGCCCACAGCTGGGGAGGACAAGGCCCGGAGGGAACGTGGGTGCTATTGGTAAGGAGGCCACAGGCTCGGATTTCAACATTATTTCATGCCCCCCACCTGCTGCTTTGGAAAGACCCCGGGGAGTTTCACAGAGACGCTGGCTATAAAGTTGGGGTTTTTAAAAATATAAATTATTGTCAAGTTGGCTAACGTACAGTGTGTACAGTGTGCTCTTGGCTTTGGGGATAGATTCCTGTGGTTCATCGCTTCTGTACAGCACCCAGCTCATCCCAGCAAGTGCCCTCCTCAGTGCCCACCACCCATTTCCCCCTCTCCCCCACCCCCGGTCCACCTTCAGTTTGTTCTTAGTATTTAAAAGTCTCTTATGGTTTACATCCCTCCCTCTCTGTGTGTAATGTTTTCCCCCCTTCCCTTCCCCCATGGTCCTCTGTTAAGTTTCTCAAGTTCCACATATGAGTGGATAGAGTCGGGTTTAGAAGGATGGAAAAGATTTGCTCCCCACTTCCCTCTTCTCTCCCGGCCCCTCCCTCCCTCCTTCCGTCTTTCCTTCCTTCCACACCCGAGTGTCTCCTGTGTGCCGGCAATGCAGTGATGGATGCAAGTCCGCTCCCTGCCCTGCTGGAGCGCCCATTTTTGCCCCCAACAGCCCCATCTTCATTCCCATTTAACAGATAGGGCAACTGAGGCTTCGTTCCCTGACTTGGGCCAAGCTGCCCAGCTGGTCCGAGAGGAATGAAGGACTGAAACCCAGCTGCCTGATCTCCGGCTCAGGGCTCTGTCTCAGGGGGTGCTCCCGGGATCTGATGTGGGGGCCGCAGAAGGGATGAGGGCCCCCAAGCAGGAGTACGCAGAGGGGGTACCCATGAGGCATATGACAGTCCTGGCAGGAGAACCGCCACGGGGGTTGGGGCGAGGAAGAGGAGGGCAGAGGGCCAAGGTCATCTATGCATTTGGAGGGGCCTCGGGGATGGGGTCAACCAACCCTGTGCCTGATCATGAGGTCCCCACGGCAGGCTCCTTCCCAGGAGATGGATTCCCCTGATCCGTCTCCACGTCCTCCCTTCACGGAGGGAATTTGCCGAGGGGTTGTAATGGCTAACAGAACAGGTAGATCTGAGTTCAATCCCTGGTTCTGCCTCTTCCTGGCCGTGTGATCCTGGCCAAGCGACTTCACGCCTCGGATGTCTGATCAATAAAGTGGGCACGATGGCCTCACCTCTCCAGTGTTGTCAGAGATCTGGGGACGAAGGAAGCAGGCATCTATGTAAACGGTGGAGTGAGGTCTGAGGTGAGGTTCTGGCCATTATCTGTTTCTGTCTGTCTACCAAAGAACTCAGCATCCTGAGAGCAGGATTATCTGATTTATCCCTGTAAACAGTTGATGCCCCATCAAAGGCACGATCTGTTGGGTAGATTATAGACTTTTGTCTGTTTTCTTTTGGTTTAGTCCTTTTGCAGACGGGTAGTGGACTGTGAGCTCCCCTAGACCCCAGGGATGTCTCAAAGGTGACAATAATTATGATTATTACTAATAACGACAATAAGAGCAGCTCATTTCATTGAGGACATTCTGTATACTTGGCTCCTCTGGTCTTCTCATCTACCTGATGGATCATATATTGTACCATCCCTACCTTTCAGATGGGGAAAGGGAGGCTCAGAGATGTTGTGTTACTTGTCTGAGGTCACCCAGCACATAAGTAGGGGAGTTAGGACCAGAGCCCAGGTCTGGATTTTTCTGACCCCCAAACCAGGCCACCCCAATGACTGGGGAACCCCGTGTCCAAAGGTGTCCTTCCTCGAGCTTGGGCCGAAGACAGAGCAGTGTGGCATCTGTCACCAGTTGGGCACTCACATCCACTAATAATATAGTCAATTGCTCCTTTCAAATTACGGTAAATGTTTCCCCCCCTTGAACAAATCATTTACCGCAACTGCAGAAAGAGTGTCCTGTTTACACGCAGAGCCAAAGGAATTCCAATCTGAGTCTAATTATTGATGCTGCAGCGTCTATGGCCTTGGGAAAGGCTTGCCTAATTGCACCAATTAATACCTGCCACTCCTGTGGGCTCTGTCGGGTCTGAGGTTTGGTTTCCTTCCTCCGCGGGGACATGGAAGCGGACGAGGTGGGTCTGGGCAGCCACCGTGGGCGCAAGCCTGCGGGCCACAGGCTGGCTGCAGCAGGCTCTTTGTTTCAGGACACTGTCATCTTGGTCAGGCAGCTTTAACAGGGGCCATGCAGGCGCCCTGTCAGCCCCCTGGCTGGATGGGAATTCCAGATTCCAGACTCTGTCCTGCTTCTGACTGGTGCTGAGATCCTGGACAGCACAGGTGTCCAGCCCGAACCTCAGTTTCCCCATGCAGAAACTGGGCTTTACACATGTCTTAGTGTTCCCGTGAGGATTTAATGGATCAAATTAACACGTGCAATTGTTGTTTGCACTCGAAGGTGTTGGACAGGCTGAAGGAATTTTTTAAACACCAGAGACCTGGGTTGTAGTCACGGGCTGTGGGACAGTGCCTTTACCTTCCTGGGCCTCAGGTACCCCAGCTTCAAAATGCGAATGAGTCCATCTGCCCTGTCGGATGCCTGTGTGGGAACCCCAGCCTGAGCATATGGAGGCTGTGATTGTCCCGTTGTGCTGGAAGGCTGGGTGGCGAGTTGTCATATGGGGAAAGAGAAATTGTATTGGGGGCTGGTTGGGGGGTGCCTGGGGTGCTGGGTGGGTGGAGGGGCAGGGGACATAGCACAGGTTTTAAATGAAACTGACCTGGCTTTGAATTTCACCCCGAGCCCTTCTGAGTCATGTGTTTTTTGGTAAAAATAATTACATGGGGCGCCTGGGTTCGTGGGTTCGAGCCCTGCATCAGGTTCTGTGCTGACAGCTCAGAGCCTGGAGCCTGCTTTGAATTCTGTGACTCCCTCTCTCTCTGCCCCTCCCTTGCTCACACTGTCTCTCAAAAATAAATAAACATTAAAAAAAATTTTTTTTAAATTACAACAATAGCTCCATGCTTGCAACTGTAGCAGTTTCTGCATGATGCACTCCGCATGTCTGATCCCACTAACCTCTAAGGGGTAGGTATTTTTTTGTTTGTTTGTTTGTTTTTTAAATACCTGATTTACAGATGAGGAATCTGAGGCTCAGAGAGACTGGGTAAGTTTCCTGAGGCCACACAGCCGGGGATGGTCAGAGTTGGGGTTGAAATCCAGTTCTCTGTGATTCCAGAGCTCATGCCTGTGGCTGCTATACCTTACTGCTTCCGGTGCCTCGGTTTCCCCATCTGTATTAGGGGGCTAGTGTTACCATCTTCCAAGGAAGGATGTTGCCAGCGTCGGGCAGGACCAGTTATGTGAGATGTGAGGCCCGCGGAGGGGATTGTTGCTCTGTGTAGGGTGGGGACCCCCATGGCCCACAGAAGCCTTGATCCCCATCACAAATGTGTGTGGGTTGGGCCCTTGTCCCCACCTCTTGCTTGCCTTCACTCCAGGAGGCCTGGTGGAACTTTGGCTGCTGGTTTCCCGAGAGAGGGGGACGGGTGCGCTTGGTGTCTGCCTGTGCTCTCAGCCCTCTTAGCTGGAGGCTCCCCATCTTTGCTTTCCTCAGCACCCCCGGGGCTTGATGTCCCACCTGAGCACACGTGGGGCTGTGTTTTCTGATGTGACACACTGTCACCAAGCATTACGTGTCATCAGTCCCGCAAAGCTGTGACACCGCTGCCTGATGTCACATGATCCACAAAAACGCTATGGGTCCCCTGGGGGACCCCCCCCCCGCCTTCTGCGTGGAGCCTCTGCTGCTTGTTGGCAGAGCCTGCGAGGCCCCGAGGGGGTGGGGCTCCGCCAGCGGGGCCTCGGCTCACATGGGATGAGCTTGATGTCCAGGGGCCTGACACATGCCTTGTGTGACGTCCTCAAATTAAAAGAAACAAAGATCCCTAGTCAAAGGCAGCCTGGGCCTGGTGGGGAGACGCGGCAGGGCTCCTGAGCGCGGTGATGGACTGATTTCCCCTAATTACCGCTGGTTTAATATTTATAGGGTTGACGCGAGAGGGCTGCAAGGGAGGTGCTCAGCTTGAGTGGCTGCCGGGGGCAGGGGGGCTCTGGTAGAGGGCACGGAGCAGGCGAGAGTCCGCCCGTACTCAGGGCCCTGGTCGGCCCGACCCAGCTGGTCTGCCCTGATGCCTTCCTGAGGCTCAGAGACCATCCCTGTAGGTCTCCCTAACTAAGTGCCGGGCACTGGGCTCAAACCCTGCAGCTGGGAGGTCCTCGTGGCCCGGTGGTTCAAGGTGGGTGCTCCAAGATTGGACTCTTTCCCCGGCTCTGTGCCCTTGGGCAAGTGACCACACCTCTCTGAGCCTCGGCTCCTTTGGAAAATGGCGGTCATGCTACACCTCCCTCCTGTGGTGGTTGTGGAAATTCAACAGGGTAAAACGTGCAAGGTGTTTAATACAGTGCCTGGCACATGGCTGTGTTCAAACAATAGAAAGCCAGGGGTGCCCAGGTGGCTCAGTTGGTTGAGCGTCCGATTTCAGCTCAGGTCATGACCTTGCAGCTCATGAGTTTGAGCCCTACATCAGGTTCGCTGCTGTCAGCCTATCAGCGCAGAGCCCGCCTTGGATCCTCTGTCCCCCTCTCTCTGCTCGTCCCCGGCTTTCGCTCTCCCCCAGATAAGTAAATATTCAAAAAATAGTAGCCATTTCTGTGACTTTAGACATTACTTTGAGGTGTTGAATTCTACTGTGTTAGTTAGCCATGGACTCAGCAATGCTGTGTAACAAAACAGCCCCAAATCTGGTGGCTTAAAGCAATTACTTATTCCTACAGATCTCCGGGACGGCTGAGAATGGTTCTCTCCCCCTGACATGACCAGTGCTGGCCTGTGCGTGTCATGCTCTTGGCAATGGTGTGCGAGATTATTGCCCACCCTTTCGCCTAACCTTCCTGTGAAATGGAAGTGATCATTTCCATTTTCCCGAAGGGGAGGCTGAGAAGCAGAGACAGGGAACCATTAGCAGTGGGGCTAAGATCTGAACGTTTCAAAGACCGTGTTCTTCTCCAGGTTCTAAGTTGTCCAGGCTCTCGTACCTAACGAGCAAGTGACAGATTGAGGATTGGAACACAGGTCTTTTTTTTTTTCTTTTAAGTTTTTTATTTGGAGGTACACAGAAACAGCATAAGTGGGGGAGGGGCAGAGAGAGAGAGAATCCCAAGCAGGCTTCACGCTATCAGTACAGAGCCCAATGCAGGGCTCGAACCCATGAAACTGGGCGATCATGACCTAAGCTGAAACCAAGAGTCAGGTGCTTAACCACCTGAGCCACCCAGGGACCCCTGGAACACAGCTCTTTTTAATTTTATGCCAGCACTCCTTGCACCTGATGTTTCCTCTGCTGCCCTGCTTTCATTCTGTCTCTCTTCCTTTCTTGGTCTTTCCAGAGCCAGACTCTATGTCCATCAAAGCAATAGGTGTTCAGTAAACTATAATAAATGATAGGCAGTGTGAGCGAAGGTGGCGCTGTCCCCTTGTTAAGGATGGGGACACAGGGGTGCAGAGAAGGGGTGTCTCTTTCTTGGGTCATGGAGCCGGAAAACGTTTTGTAGAACCAACACCCGAGAACCGAGAGCCAGTACTTGAACTCCGGGCTGCCCGGCATCAAACTTGGAGTTTCTGTGTTTTGCCACGCGGAGGTGCTGAGAAGGGTTGTTGCTGTGTGTTGGGTGAGGGTCTGACAGCCTCTGGCCTCCCTCTCTTCTGCTCCCCGCACACCTGGGTCCTCCCCTGATGAGCTGATACCTTTCTGCCCTGGGGCGTCGCACCCAGGAGGCTGCCCTGCGCCCACACCTTTCCCTCTGTAAGGACAACATTGCTTCTGGACTTGCCCAGAGACAGGGGCGGCCTCATGAGCACATGTGGGTGCGCCCCCTTGTGGTGCAGGGCAGAGGGAGGTAGCTCTGGAAGCCTCTTCTCCCCACCCCTCTGGGCTCACCGGGGGTGGTCACTCCCTCCGACTTCTGGAGCCTCAGTTTCCTCATCTGCGAAACGGGGACGTGTCGTGCACACCCCGAGGCTGCTGTCAGTATCATTGCGTGCTTCCATCCGGCTTTGGCTCGGTACCTGGCAAAAAGGAAGAGCTCAATAAACGTAAGGTATTGCTCCTGTCATTTGGGCTCTGCCATGTTTTTTTTCACTTTGAGGGGAAAAAGAAACAAGCTGAAAATTATGGAAGCCAGCCGACTTAGGATCCTGAGCCATCATTCTACAGATGGAGAAATTATGTAAACGCCATCACAGACTCCAGGAGAGCAGGGGAGGAAGGAGGAGAGATTCTGCAGGATTCCAGCTGTTGCCAAGGAGGGGTGAGGAGGGGCAGGCACACAGTGGGGACAGTGTTCTGCCCAGTGTCCTAATTTTATAGCCCAAAGTCTTGGAAGGGCCCCCGGGTGCCGCCGTGTCCACACAGGCGGCTGCAGAGGGGCTGAGGCCGCTCCCAGACTGGCAGTTTCTCAGCTCCTTCTCTGCGCACCCCCCCAACCCTGGGGCTCAGACCTCTGGGGGGGGGGGCTGTCGTGAGGCTCAGTGGGGTGTCCTGGGGAATACAGCAAGGCTCTCTCCGCGTAGGGAGGGAACGAGAGAGCTGCCAAAGCAATTCTCAGCCAAATCCCCAGGGATTCGTGTCAAGGACAAAATAGTGTGTCCCATGGGTAAATATAGTTAACACAGCTGCAAAACAGAATTTATTTCTTGTTTGAGATATCATTTTTAAAGTATGGCATAGGGAACGCTTTAAAAATGAAATTATAGCCGGCAATAAAAAACCTCATAGGCACTGTATTCAAATTACGCTACAGTAATAGGCCAAGTTCATAAATAAACATCTCTGGTTAACTCTTTGCTGAACGGTGTGGGCAGACCCCCTGGGAGCCCGCTGGGAGAGGGGGTTTTCAACCCCAGGGGGAGGGGACGAGATCACCTTCCGTGTGCCCCTTCATCAGCTCCCCCACCCCTGCATCCCAGACTTCTCCTCCTGGTCTCCCCATTCAGGTGTTAAAGATCCACAGAGGATTCTGCTCAAGTTGAGGTGCTTGGGCGTATCTGCTGGGTTTGCAGAAATGCACCACACAGACTCCTGACCCGGAATATTTTAGGGTCTAGATTAGGTATGCCCCTCCCAAAGCTCCACCTCCTCTTCAGGATTATATTATATTATATTATATTATATTATATTATATTATATTATATTACTATTCTCTTTCTCATTATACTCAGTACAATGGTTCTTTTTAAAAGATTTTTAAAAACTGTTTTTTTTTTTTTTAACATTTTTTTTATTTATTTCTAGGAGAGAGAGAGAGAGACAGCGTGAGCAGGGGAGGGTCAGAGACAGAGGGAGTCACAGACTGAAACAGGCTCCAGGCTCTGAGCTGGCAGTCAGCACAGAGCCCGACGCAGGGCTTGAACCCACGAATCGTGAGATCATGACCCAAGCGAAAGTCGGACGCTTAACCTACTAAGCCACCCAGGCGCCCCTAAAAACTGTTTTTTATTTCTTTCTGAGAGAGAGACAGAGACAGCATGAGCAGGGGAGGGTCAGAGAAAGAGGGAGACTCAGACTCTGAAACAGGCTCCAGGCTCTGAGTTAGCTGTCAGCACAGAGCCTGACATGAGGCTTGAAGCCATGAACTGTGAGATCATGACCAGAGCCGAAGTCGGATGCTTAACCGACTGAGCCACCCAGGTGGCCCAATGTTTATTCCTTTTTGAGAGAGAGACAGAGAGACAGAGACAGAGACAGAGCACAAGCAGGGGAGGGTCAGAGAGAGAGGGAGACACAGAATCTGAAGAGGCTTCAGGCTCTGAGCTGTCAGCACGGAGCCCGATGTGGGCCTTGAACTCACGAATGTTGAGGTCATGACTTGCAGGGCAGTGGACATATGGCCATGTTTGGGGGGCAGTGATGGTTGATAAAATTGGGAAGAGTTACTGGCATCTGGTGCATGAGCATGAGCTGAATGCTACAAGGCACAGGACGCCCCCCCCGCCCCCCCCCCCGCCCCGTCCAAAGAATGCCCCAGACCCTGGCGCGCCTGGTGGCTCTGTTGGTTAAGCATCCATCTCTTGGTTTCCGCTCAGGCCATGATCTCACGGCTTGGTGGGTTCAAGCCCTGAGTTGGACTCTGCACTGGTGGCATGGAGCCTGCTTGGGATTCTCTCTCTCTCTCCCTCTCTGTCTGCCCCCCCCCCCTCAAAATAAATACATAAACTTAAGAAAGAAAAGAACAGTCTGGCCCTGAATGCCCCTACTGGTCAGATTGAGAAACGCAGCTTTGCTGTAATTCCCGATTCCGTTTAGGGCTTTGCTACCATGTTGAATGAACAAATGGAACCCCTCCCTGTCCCTTCTTCTTTCCCTGATGGGCTCTGACCTACCCTTTTGTTCTTAGCTCAGAGAGTGCTTTCTCGGGGATGCCTCCGGGGGACCCCGACTCCAAGGTTACTGACCCGCCCCCTCCCCATTAGACATTCCCATGATACTTCCTGTTCCTCATCCTCGGATTTCCTTATTCATTGTTCACATCTGCTGTCAAATGTCGCCGCCTCAAAGCAGCCATAGGACTGCCTTTGCTAAAGTGACCGTCTCATTCACTTGCTCATTACCATCACAGCATTTATCTGTAGCTGAAATCATCTTGTACGGAACAGGCTGGGACTTGGCTGCCACGGGGCCATGAGTACCCGGCGGAGCCCCTGGAACACCTCTGAATGCATCAGCGGGGGTCAGAGGACAGGAAGCCCCTCCTGCCCGAGACCTCCCCTCTCCTTCCTTGGAATCCTCCCTGAATCTCCTTTCTTGGGAAGGGGCACCGTCCCGGCTCTGGTTTCCCTCTGTGCTCTTCTGTAACTTGCTGGGAGAACTGGGCAGGTCACTGCTCTCCCTCCTCTGCATAATGAAGGGGCTGCAGTCCATCCCTGCTTTGTAACTGGCTTGGGGGGGGGGGCGGGGGTGGTGGTGTCAGAATGACCTCCTGGAGCCCGCCTAAGAGACAAAGCCCTACTCCAGACCTGCAGAGCCCCGTTCTCTGTGAGAGCTGCTCCTAGCTCTGCGCTTTTGGAAAAACTCCCTGGGTCATCAGGATTCAGGGCGTGGTTAAGAAGCCAGGGGAGGGCAGGGGTGGGGGGGGGGACCCTCTGGAGCCACTTTCAGCCCCGACATCTGACATCTCCATGATTTTAAGATGCCCAGCCTGGGCCATTTATCTGAGCGACTCGCTTCTCAGGTTCCCCTGGCACTTTTGCTAATTTAATAGCATTTAATTTAATTTTGAAATGATTTTTGTAAAAAAGGCTGTTGCTGCAAAAGCCCTGACCACCTCATCCCTCTTTCTCGCTAAGGCTGAAAATATGTTTTGTGGCTGGAGCCAGGCTTCTGGCCACAGATGTCCCTTGGCGGGCCCACAGCCTTTTTGCTAAAAATGCTGAGTTTGCTCTCCATCCATTGGGCATAATTACCTTTCTCCTCTCCAGAGCCCCCTGCGTGTTCTAACCTGAGGAGGAGAGAAAGGGCTGGAAAAAGCAGACCAAGTTAGAGCTTGACTCATGAGCTCTTGTCTCAGACAAAGAGATCGGCATAACCCAACACACACACACACACACACACACACAAGCGTGTGCACACACATGCACGCACACAGACACCTTTTTTCACATTCTTTAGGGCTGAGTGGCCACAGCTGGGGCTTACATTTAGTTCTGGGTTCTCTTGAACTTTCCAGATTTTCTTTTTGCCTGGATCTTGGACTTTCTCCCAGGGATATGCCACATCCATTTCTTTGCTCCTTTTAATTATTTTCTGTTCTGTTATGTAAACCCAACGTTACGTGTGCTCGATCCTTATAACTCGTATTAGATTGTCTATTCATGGGCTAATTAATTTTTATCAAGCATCTCCCATGTGGCCAAGGTGAAGACAGATGCAGTGCTGAGCCTCAGACTTGACCCTGTCCTCAGGAAGGAAAGGGCCTACGTAGGAGGAGAGACAGATAAAGCAGGGGAGGTTCTTGGGGGGTAATGGTGGGGGAGGGGATGTGGAGAACAGGGTGGGCAGGTAGCCCTGGAAGTCTTGGGAAAAGTACCTCCAAGAGAATAATGACAGCCTTTATCAGGATGGCCAGCCTCACGTGAAAAGACAGAACGGGGAAGGTGAATCAGTCTTGCTTCTTCTTCCTCCTGGGGAAGACACTGTTAGCTCCTCCCCAAATTGCTTTGCTCTTCTCCCAGCCTCCTTCACAGTTGGCAAGGCCATAAGATCGAGCGCCTGTCAAATGTGAGTGGCGTTCGGTACGTCACACCCGGACCCTCCCAGCCGTGACCCTTCCTTCAGGCTCTTTCCTTTCCCACTGATGGAACTCAGACCACGTGAGCTAGAGATCCCACGTTGAGGGTGGGGGGAGCCACAATATGGCAAGAGCCTGGGTCTCTGATGTCTCCTGTAGGGAAGTCACCCTGCAGAGTTGCCAGACCACAACTGACATCCCTGGACTTTGCAAGAGCTAGAAAGAGACACCTTCCATGCTCTTGGGTTTGTTACGTCACATCTGCAGATTCAGTTTTGTTGTAATACAGTCTCTGGCTGCTTTCACGCAGTGGCAGTACTGTTGAGTAGTTGGGATAGAGACTGTATGGCCTATAAAGTCTAAGATATCTCCTATCTGGACCTTTATAGAAAGCGCTTGTAGACCCTGGCCTTAATGAATACACCAAGCATCTGGCCAGAGCCAGAAGTAGTCTAGATTCCTCTCTTGCTCCCTAGTCTGGGTTTCTTTGGAGAGACCAGTCCTGGAAACTGTGGCTTTCTGCCCATAGTTCTGGTTTCCTCCGCCATTTTGGCTTCTTTCTTTGGGAGCAACTAGGTTTTGCGCATTGGACGCAGAGACAGAAAGAACAGTTAAGGGTGATCATTCTTCAGCCTTCACGGCTGTTGGTTCTGACCTTCGGAATCATCTAGACTAACTCCCTGAATGTTCAGAGAGAGTGCAGTAGACATTCTCAGGGTCACCCGGCCAGCGAGTGGCTGAGAGCTCTTGCAGAGGAGGCTGGGGGGCAAATGAACTGCTTCCCAGATGAAAACAGCTTATGTTTATTGAGTGCTTGCTATGGGCTAGGGACACACTGATGAATTCCAGCAACCCCCAAGGTGTATCTGCTACTTGTGTCATCACTCCCATTTTACAGAGGGAGAAACTGAGGCACGGAGGGAGCTTAACTTGCCCAAGGTCCACTCTGTTGGTGAAGCTAAGATTTGGACACAGCAGTGTGGGTGCAGAGTCCATATTCTTGCCCATGGCGCCATATTGGATCTGTGGTCCTTTCCTTCACTGAGTCTTGCAACTTTCCCCTGATCGGCAGTAATGGGAAGTAAAGACTGAGGTGTAGAGTGGTTCTTCCCTAGCCCTTTCCCTCCAGTCCCACCTCCCTCTGATCCTCAAAGCCTAGAACGGTTCATCAATTTTGTTTGCATATCCAACTTGAGACACTGTCATTTCATTAACTCAAGTGAGGGGCTCTTCATACAAGACTGAGCTTCCATAATTCTCTTTAAAGTTACGGAGAAATGTATGCTTAATTATATTTGCATATGAAAAATAGAGTCTAATTAGTTTGATTGATTATTATTTTAACCCTAATGGCATTTTGAGTATCTGTCCCAACTAATAGCAAGTGTATCGCTAATAAATCATTGAATTTTTATGGCATGGTCTATTGAGCTGGCTTATGAAATATATTTTATTAATATCCCGGAATGTATTGAAACTGATACAAGTCAAACATCAGCTCATTTATTAAACTGTTTAAACGTCAGTTTTATACAAGAGTAATAATACAGGAAATATGTTCGTTCAGGAGACATCAGTAGGCCACGGGTCCTCAAAATATTAGTTATCTTGGAAAAATATATTATGGAAATAAAAGTTCAATTATGTCATTTATTGCATTAAATAAATCTATATTGACTAACATAAATGTTGCACATTAGCAGATGCACTTTCTTTGAAACTTTTTAATTCTCCAGGATTGCGCTCAAGGGCATAGAGGAGTCTGGGTCTCTAGGGTAGGGAGGGGGTCATTGGAAGGATGGGGTCACTTTTCCTTGTGGTCTGAGGCTGTGCTTGCGCAATAGTCTCCGGGTTATCCTTCCTTCAGGGCTTTGCTCTGGGACATTCCCAAGGACCGGAGTTTGGATCGCTGCGTTTCCGGGAGTGTGATGCCATCCTCCTTTCGTTTGTTCCTCTGATGAGGACTTCTGGGGGCACACTGTGTGTCATCTGCTGCACCATGGGGGCACTGTGGTGCACCAGAAAGGTGGGGACCTGGCTTCTGTGGAAGTGACATCCTGCTGGGGGCAAAATGGAAAAGAAAAGCCCCTTCCTCTGCCTCTACCGCACGCACCGACCAAAGGAGAAAACAGTGTTGTTTTTATCTGTCACTCATATAGCAGCTCGGACACCCTCTCTGTGCGTTTTTTCCCACCCCAACCAGTTTTCTCTCTGCACACCAACCGGGAGTCCTATCATTCAGCTCTAATATGAACTATGTGGGGCAGGTGCGGACCCCACTGATGAAGGGCTCAGTCCCCCAAGACTCGACCTGCTTCAGACACCCATCCTAAGCCACCTGCGCTTCTGATTGACCGGCCGTACATCTGGGCTTCCCATGAACCCCCCTTCTCACGTTCGATAATTTGCTAGAACAGCTCACAGAATGCAGGAAGGCACTTATTTATAATCTGTTTGTGATAAAGGATACAACTCACGGACAGCAAGTGGAGGAGAAGCTGGGGCCAGGTATGGGGGGAGGGGTGCAGAGCGCCCGGGCTCCGGGCTCGCCACCCTCCTGGCGCCTCCTTGCTGGTGGCCTGTTCACCCCACTTCCGAGTGGAAGGTGTCGGAACCCCGCTCATGAAGGTTTTTCATGGAAGGCTTCATTACTTAGGCACAATTGATTAAATCATTGACCATTGGTGATTGAACTCAGTCTGCAGCCCCTCTCCCCTCCTCAGAGGTTGGGGGGAGTGCGACCAAAAATTCCACCCTTCTAATCATGTGATTTGTTCCCCTGGCAACCAGCTCCCAACTCCCTCCTCTGGGGCTTTCCAAAAGTCACCTCATTAGCATAAACTCAGGTAGGGTGGAGAGGGACTTATGAATAACAAAAGACACTCCCATTGCTCACAAAATTCCAAGGGTTTTAGGAGCCCTGTGCCAGGAGTTGGGAAAAAGACCAATATATATTTCTTGTTATATCACGTCACAGGATGAGACAATGGGCAAAAGAAAAAAAATGAGATAATTTCAAGCGCTGATCCGTGCTCCGAAGGGGATAATGCAGGCTGTTGTGTGTGTGTGTGTGGGGGGGGCATGCCCTGGTTGGGGCTCCTTGAGATGCGCGGGGTTCCTTTAGATTGGAAAGTCAAGGACACTGGCAAGAAGGCGATAGGCGGGTCAAACAGCCTGGGGCAGCGGCTTCCAGGTGGAAAGCACAGCAGGTCCCAAGGCTCGAGGTCAGAGTGAACTCGAGTTGCCCAAAGGACAGCGTGCAGGTTGGTGGGGCTGGAGCGGGTGCCGGAGCGGGGGGATGGACAGGCGGCAGTCCCCAGCTTACAGGGTGCCTCCAGTCCAGGAAAAGGAGTATGGGTCTGATTCATGGAGTGACCAATACCGTGGGGTGGCTAGACTAGGGGTGTGGGGGGGTGATGGTCAGATTTATATTTTGCCAAGGTCACCAGGGTGCTGGCCTGGACTGCAGCGGGCGGGCTGGCCCTGGGGACACAGGCTGGAGGCGGGTGCAGTCATTAAGGGCAGGACTGGGGGGAGGAGAGAAGTCGAAGCTTCACGATGTCTGTGGAGGTCGAGCTGACAGGCTGCCCTGATGGATTAGATACCGAGAGATGGGGAGAGGAACCAAGGACGCTTCTAGTGTTTGATCTGAGCATCTGGGTACTGTTTTCAGTGCTAGGGAGGAGGTCACGGGAAGGCACGGTTGGAGCAGCAATGTCAAGAGTGCATTTATCATCACATCAGGGTTGGAGGTGCCACAGCATGAATCATCGGGTCTGGTGGCGGTTCCCCCAAATTAGGCTGGATCAGGATCACCAAGGCTGCTCCTTACCATCAAGAGCCCTGGACCTTGGGGCGCCTGGGTGGCTTAGTCGGTTGGGCATCCGACTTTCGCTTAGGTCATGATCTCGCGGTTCGTGGGTTCGAGCCCCGCGTCGGGCTCTGTGCTGACTGCCAGCTCGGAGCCTGGAGCCTGTTTCAGTCTGTGACTCCCTCTCTCTCTGACCCTCCCCTGCTCACACTGTCTCTCTCTCTCTCTCTCCTAGAAATAAATAAAACATTAAAAAAAAAAAAAAAGAGTCCTGGACCTTGTCCCCAGAGATGCAGATTCTTCCGGTCTGGGGTGGGGTGCAGGCATGAGGGTTTTTTTTTTTTCCTAACCCCTGGTGATTCCAATCCGATCTCCTCACTTTGCAGATGGGGAAGCTGAGGCCAGGGGAGGAGACAGGATGTGTTTATTGGTGGCATGAACCATGATGCAAAAAGGGGAATCCTGGTTCTTAGATCTTGGCTCTTCCCAGGGCTGGGGCTGCTTTAGTCCCTTTGAAAGGAGCCCCAAGGCGTATTCAAGTGCTCCAGGTAAGCAAAGCCATTCCAGCTCAGCGAAGCTCAGAAATGTTCAGGAGCCTCCACACTGTTTTCCAGAGGGGCTGCAACCAACTTGACAATAAACTATTTGTTAAAATAAATAAATGTTCAGGAGGTAGGCGAGGTGCAAGAAGTTTGGGAGTTAGGGAGAGGGAGGAGGGAATGGTTTAGATCTGACCATCTTGCTGTGCAACCTTGGGTAGTTCACAGAACCTCTCTGATCCTTGGCTTCTCTGCGTATAATCGGACATAAAAATGATGGCTTCTTCATAGGATGTTATAAGGACCAAATGAGATGACACACAGTGCCTGACACACGGTAAACCTTAAAAAGACCTTAGCTAAGCTATAATCTAAATACAAATTCTATGAATCCCCAGCGGTGACCTGGAGAGGCGGCCAGAGAATTAATAAATAAGTGCGTAGATTTGGGGATCAGACAAACCTGGGTTCAAATCCCACTTCTTTGCTCTGGGAGCCTGGGCAGACATTCTACTCTCGGAGCCTCTGTTTCCTGAGCTGTAAAACAAGAGGGCAGGAGTTATAATACCCACGTGGAGGGCTGGCTTGTGGATTTGAGAAAAAGGTACATGCGATTTCTGGCTCAGAGCCTGGTGTTTTAAGGACTGGGAGTTATCGGAAATACTATGCCAGTTTCAATGCACTGACCCCAATCCCAGGCAATTGCATTTCCCTCTGAAGCTGCCACCTGCCACCTGGGGTGTACCAACGGGTGGTCGTGGAGGAGAGTCTGGGGTCACCTCTGGTGCTGTGTGACCTTGAGAGAGCCCCTCACCCTCTCTGGCCTCTGTTGTCTCATGTGTGAAATGAGCAGGCTGGTTTAGTTAATCTCCAAGGTCTTTTTCACAGCCTTAAAAAAAAATCGATGATTGTAAAGGTCTGTGATTAGTGAGAAACCATCTGCCCCAGGCAGAGACCAGACCCTCCCCAACCTTGGCGGGGGGGGGGGGGCGGGGAATAAAACAATAAGCGGCCGGCTTAGCAAATTGCCACCTCATAGGCCTTAAAAACGAATATCTGCTTTTGTATCAGCCTTGATTGAAATTCTTATGCTATGGAGGCCGTCCCTGCCATCAATGCCTTAATTAGAAATTAGGACAGTCACATTGGCATAAATTAAATCAGACTAAAGATGATTAACAAAGTAATGCAAGAAATCATTAAATTAAACCATTGTGCCAAGTCCTCTGCTGATCTATCACAAATTTGGGCTGCTAATGAGGTCTTAATTAGTAAGTTAGGTCGAAATAATTCATGTCATTCACTTCAAAGACAGCCCTCTTTCTTTCTTTCTTTCTTTTTTTTTCCCCCTCTTTTTGAATCCAGCCCCCAGTGCAAATCTGTCACGGGCTGCGGAACGGGGTGGGTGGACGTCGTCAAGAAATAACAGCGTTCCTCGGATTATCAAAACCAGCTTGGCGCCGAATGTGTATGTTGGGAAGCCCGTTCTGACGTCAGATTAGCCCGAAGGGGCTGAAAGCGCCGAGGCTCCTTGGATGAAGGATGGCAGGAAGATAAGAAACAGTCCCGAAGTTTGCCTGCTCATGATAGAAAAGGGGAAACTGAGGCCCAGTCGAGGGGAGGCATCATAGAGTGGGTTTGGGGCAGAGCAGGGGTAGGGGGGCAGCTGGTGTCCCGAGTCAGGAATGGCTCTTCTTTTCATTGCTTGGTGATGTCTCTTCTTTGTCCAGAAGGTGAGGGAAGCGGGTCCTGGGATGGCTAGCGCTGTGGAATTCAGTAGGCAGGAGCCCTGCCCCGGCTGGGGAGAGCCTCTTGTCTTCTTGGTGGGCCGGAGCATCCCTGCAGGGCCCGCTTTCCAGAATAACAATCGTTGGAACAACTAGCATTTACCGGGCATGCACTACATGCAGGCGTCTGTGCTCAGTGCTTTCCACAAAGCTCCTCATTTCACTTGCAAAAGGTAATAGACACTATCGGTTCTCCGTGTTACCAACCAGGGAGCTGAGGCTCAGAGAAGTGAATTAGTTTGCTCTAGGTCACACAGCCAGGGAGAGGCAGAGCTGGAATTTGATTCTGATGTACCAGTGTAGGAATGCTTAACTGCTTGACTTTCCTGCCTCCATAAATAACCACCGAATGGCAGGGCGGCTGGCTGGGGATGCCTGGGCAGGGGGTAGCAGCTGTTGGAAGGGTGAGCAGGAGAAACAAGCTGGCCATGCAGACGATTTGGCCAGGAGTGAAGGGGGGCGTCGGGGGCGGGGGGGGGGCTTGGAAGGAAGACCCATGGCTTTGGGCTCAGGCAGGTCTGAGGTTGACACCCCATTCTGCAAACCCCTAGTAGCCCTGTGTTCTTGAGCCAATTGCTTCCCCTGTCTGAGCCTCAGTTTCCTCATCTGTAACATGGGTACAATTGATGCCTAACATGAGGCATTTGTGTGATTTCAGTGTGATCACGTGAGAAATGTGCCTTGCACACAGGAAGTGTTCAATAAATGTTCTCTTCTCTCACCTTCTCAATGGTCATCAGGTGATTCAGTGAGCTTTTGCTGTTTAACAAACTCAGTGGCTTAAACCAAGAATGACTCATTTATTTATTTATTTATTTATTTATTTTAAAATTTCTTTTATTTATTTTGAGAGAGAGAGAGAGACCTGTGAAGAGGGAGGAGCACAGAGAGGGAGAGAGAGAATCCCAAGCATGCCCTGTGTTGTAAGCACAGAGCCCAAGGCGGGGCTCGAACTCAGGCACCGTGAGGTCATGATCTGAGCCAAAATCCAGAGTCATAGCTTCACCGATGGCATTTATTTATTTATTTGAAGTAGGCTTCACTCCCAGCATGGAGCCCAAAGCGGAACTTGAGCTCATGACCCTGAGATCGAGAGCTGAGCTGAGATCGAGTTGGACGCTTAACTGACTGAGCCACCCAGGCACCCCAGGAATGGCTTCTTCAACTCAGGATCCCGTGAGCTGGCCATTTGGGCTCTTCTGGGATTTCTGCCGGTCCAGGCTGGGCTCACACAGGAGCTGGTGGCCGTTGGCTGCCAGGCAGCGGGGAGGCTGGGTTGTGGGCTGGTTGGCTGCTGGCTGGGATGGTGGGAAGATGGAGCCACAAGTCTCTCAATTTCCAGAAGGTGACTTTGAGCTTGCACCCGTGGTGGTGAAGAGGGGGCTAACCCTACGGCCCAAGCTTTTCTCAAGCTTCTCCCTGCATTGCATTTCCTTACGTCTCCTTGGTTGTTGCAGACTGAGTTTCCGTCCTTACTCCCTCCTCAGGTGCCCAGGTCTGAATCCCAGGATTTTATGAACATGTTACCTTATTTGCAAACGGGACTTTGCAGATGTGATTAAGTTCAGGTTCTTGAGATGGGGAGGATTATCCTGAATCATCGGGTGGATGAAACCTCATCACGGGGGTCTTTATAAGAAGGAAACAGAGGGGTACAGCCAAAGACAAGAAAGTCATGTGAGGTTGGAAGCAGAGATTAGAAGCACAGCCTGTGAGGATGGAGGGAGGCGCCGCCGGAAGCGGAAACAGGCAAAGACCTGGATTCTTCCTTTGGGACCTCCAGGTGGATCAGCCTGGCCAACCCTTCGGCTTCTGCCCTTAAGGTTTGCCTTGGACGTTCACGTCTGAGAAATACATAAGCGAGTAGAGTGTGTGGTTTTAAGCTGCTGAGTGTGCGGTAATAACCTTCAGCAGCCGCAGGAAGCTAAATGCGTTGCCCAAAGCGGTCACGTGGCCAAGCCCAGATTCCAGGGATGGGAGGTGGATACCCCCCCTCTGGTGATGGGAGCGGCCAAGTCCCTCTAGAAAGGTGTGTGTGTAGGGATGGAAAGAATTTTTGGTCATATTTTGCAGTCTATGTGAGTATATCACTTCACCCCCGTGATTTTAAAAGAACAATATTAGTATGAATATGTGTTATTAATAATATAATAAATATAATAGTAGTCACAATTATAATGTACACTTATTATTTTTAAATTTATTTAATGTTTATTTTTGGGAGAGACAGAGCATGAGCAGGGGAGGGGCAGAGAGAGAGGGAGATACAGAGTTCGAAGCAGGCTCCAGGCTCCGGGCTGTCAGCTCAGAGCCCGACATGGGGCTCGAATTCATGAACTGCGAGATCGTGACCTGAGCCGAAGTCGGACGCTTAACGGACTGAGCCACCCAGGTGCCCCATATTATTTTTTATTATTAAAAATTTTTGTAGTATTTATTTTGAGGGAGAGAGACAGAGAGAGCAGGGGAAGGGCAGAGAGAGAGAATCCCAAGCAGGCTCCGCACTGTCAGCACAGAGCCCCGTGCAGGGCTGGAACTGATCATGACCTGAGCCAAAATCAAGAGTCAGACGCTTAAACGACTAAGCCACCCAGGAGGCCCTATGATGTATATTCAGTGAGCACTTTCTAGAAGTCAAGCAGTGACAAGCACCCAGCATAGCTTATTTTTCTTCTTTTTTTCCAGCGGTGGTAATATGCATCACATAAAACATTTCCACCATGTTTGGGTGTGTAGTACAGAGGCATTAAGTCCATTCATTGTGTTGTCTGTTTCCAAAACTTCTTCATCGTTCCAGACAGAACTCTGACCGCTGACAGCGACTCCCCATTCCTCCTCCCTCTGTTCCTGGACACCTTCTGTGTCTATGAATTGACGCATTGCAGGTGCACATGGAAACGGAATCATACACTATTGGTCCTTCTGTGTCTGGCTTATGTCACTTAGCATGAAGCCTTTAAAAGGGCCCTTCATGCTGTGGTTAGCATGTGTCAGGACTGAATCCTCACAGCACGCCCCCCAGAAGCCACTGAGGCCCAGAGAGGTGTGGTGACTTGTCCAAGGTCACACAGCCGCCTAGTGGGCGTGTCCGGGCCTGAGCTCTGATCTCCTGGACTGCGAGGGTGATGACCACGTTTTACTTCTCTGCCTCGTCTCTCACAGTGGGTGCTGGGCGATCCGGGTCTCAGCCCCACCGCCCTCCCTCCCCTCCCCCCCTTCCCCCCATGGTGCCCAGAGTCATTTGTTTATTCCACACAGTCAGGATGGCTCTCTGCCCAGCCAGGGCCAAAACAATCACTTCTCCATTGATTCTGCATCAATTAATTAAAAAATCCATCCAAACACCCCACAGTGTGATGGACTCGGAGGATTCAGAAGGGAATAAATAAATGGATTCTGGGGTGGGGGGGTGGAAGTGAAGTCCCAGGGAAGGGAGCAGGTAGGAGCAGGTGGGGAGGCTCAGCTCTGGGGTGCACAAATATAGGAGACCCTCTACAGGGGGCAGGGCCTGGACCTGGTGGTTGTATTAGTAGTAGAATTTTTTTTTTTTTTTTTTTTAAATAGGCTTCATGTCCAGTGTGGAGCCCAACGCGGGGGTTGAACTCACAACCCTGAGATTAAGAACTGAGCTGAGGTCGAGTCTGACGCTTAACCGACGGAACCACCCAGGCACCCCATTAATAGCATTCTCTTTCTTTTTTAAAAATGTTTATTTATTTATTTTGACAGAGAGAGAGAGAGAGTGAGCCGGGGAAGCGCCAAGAGAGAAGGAGGGAGAATCCCAAGCAAGATCCACACTGTGGTTACAGAGCCCAGTGCAGGGCTGCATCCCATGAAATAGGAGATCATCACCTGAGCCGAAATCAAGAGTTGGACACTTAACCAATGGAGCCACCCACGTGCCCTGTTAGTAGTATTCTTAAAAATAGTTATATTTTAGGGGCGCCTGGGTGGCTCGGTTAGGTGTCCGACTTTGGCTCAGGTCATGATCTCGCAGTCCATGAGTTCGAGCCCTGCATCGGGCTCTGCACTGACAGCTCAGAGCCAGGAGCCTGCTTCGGATTCTGTGTCTCCTTCTCTCTCTGCCCCTCCCTCGCTCACGTTCTGTCTCAATCTGTCTCTCAAAAATAATTACATGTTAAAAAAATAATAGTTACATTTTATTGATGTGCATTTCATGAATACCCCATGTGCATTATCCCATTAATAACCCCTCACAGCAGCTCCTTGAACTAGATGAGGCTCAGAGAGGTTGAACGACTTGTCTGGGGACACACAGCTAGACTGTCAGGAGAGAATCTCGTTTCTTGGTCCTTTCGTACTGCTCTCTTGGTGAGCACTTTCTGACTTGCCCAGTGTGGGACTCAAGGAAATGGCCAAGAGGCAGGGTTCTGTGCCTTGGAGGTAGTCAGGGGATTTGTTTTTGAGGAGACAGGCTTGGGTGCAGGACCCTGGGGTGGGATTTCAAACTGGAGGGGACTTCACCAGATCACTGGCTTCCACGGCTTTCAAACTTTTGTGAGCCTTGCAGACCCCAGTGTTGAGCGTGAAGTCTCGTGTAGATTTATTTTTTTTATTTTTATTTTTTTAAAATATTTTTTATTTATTTCTAGGAGAGAGAGAGAGACAGCGTGAGCAGGGGAGGGTCAGAGAGAGAGGGGGAGACAGACTTCGAAATGGGCTCCAGGCTCTGAGCTGGCAGTCAGCACAGAGCCCGACGCGGGGCTCGAACCCACGAACCGCGAGATCATGACCTAAGCGAAAGTCAGACACTTAACCGACTAAGCCACCCAGGCGCCCCTCGTGTAGATTTATTAAAGGAAAACCCCAAAACAAAGCTGCTTGGTTGAAGAGTAAAAATAATACGAAGAGTAGATGGCCTCGTGGAGTTGAAGCCGTTCACTAGAACGGATTGTTACATATTCAGAAATTTTGTAAGCCAGTTGTTAAACCACTGGCTGGAAATCAGTCACGATGGAAACAGTTGCACCATGGAAATTGGCCTGTGCGATGAATCAGGGTGCCCCCCTTGCTGACGCCCCCAGAACCGGCTTACCAGCTTGCCACTGACAATGACCAGATGCTGTGCCAAGCACTTTATTCAAACAATGACACTGTTAACATTTAAACTGCATTGTAAGGCAGACGGTATTAATATCCTCATCTCTCACATGGGGACCCTGAGGCTGGGAGAGGTTTAAGGTAGCCGCTTGCTCAAAGTTACCAGCCGGTAAATGTTAGCGCCTGTCTCATTCAAAATCTCACATGTTGTCTGAGGTACAGAGGAGTGGTTTTTAAAAATCACAGAGTCCCGTGGGGGTGCGTGGGTGGCTCACTTGGGTAAGAGTCGGACTTCAGCTCAGGTCATGATCTCCTGGTTCGTGAGTTCGAGCCCCGTGTCGGGCTCTGTGCTGACAGCGCGGAGCCTGGAGCCTGCTTCAGCTTCTGTGTCTCCCTCTCTCTCTGCCCCTCCCCTGCTCGTGCTGTTTCTCTCTTTTTCTCTCAAAAATAAGTAAACATTAAAACAAAATCGCTGAGCCTCAGAGAGTAGAGCGCACCTGCTTGGGGTTACACAGGGCACCCAGCAGAGCTGGGCAGAGGCCTGAGGCCAGAGCTCAGTGTCCATCTCCCACACCCCGCAACTCAGTCTAGGTGAGCAGGCAGCAGGTGGGGATGTTTTAGGTGGGAACGTGAGAGGAAGACTAACCCGGTGTCTGTCGTAGCTTTTCTACTCCTGAGCAGGTGTATCCTTGGGGTCTCACCACCTTGTGCTTCCTAATCAGGGTAGTGAATTTCCAACCTTCCCCGGGAACATTCAGCCGTCTCCCCTTCCCGGCAGCGTGGACGGCAGGTGTCCTCAGCTCGCAGGGGATGCGAAGCAAGCAGACGCCTTGCCTTTCTGCCTCCAGTCAACACCCGGCTGCTCTCTGGCCCCTCCATCCCAGGCCAGGGCAGGGAGGGGGCCGTTGTCCCAGCCAGACATGCACGCCTGTGGCATGAAGTCAGGAGGGGAATCCAGGGAGGGCCCGGCTGGGTCATGGCCCTCTCATCTGTCTCCTTATTTCTTATATATCTATTTAAAGTTTATTTATCTATCTTGAGAGAGAGAGGGCATGTGAGCAGGGGAGGGGCCGAGAGAGGAGAGCGAGAGTCCCAAGCAGGCTCCGTGTGCTGTCAGCACAGAGCACAATGTGGGGCTCGAACCCACTGGACCTGAGTCGGAATCGACCTGAGCTTAACCAACGGAACCACCCAGGTGCCCCCGTCTCATTATTTCCACAGCTTTGTGAACAGGGGGTGGACACTAGGCTAGGGCCCAGGGGGGTCCTTGGACACTGGAGGTCCAGGCGAGGTGTGCTCGTGGTGATGGGAAAGATCTCGGGTCCCATTTTGCAACCGACCTCCCTGGGGAAGCCTCACCTCACTCCAGGAGCCAGCCAGTGAGGTGGTTACAATTCTAGGGACAGGTCTGAGATCTTGCCCCAGGGGGAGAGCCCTTACGCCGCCGCCACCGCCGAGGCCAGGAGATTCCTCTCCTGCTTCCTGCCGGGGCAAGTGCCCTCCCCCGGGAGCACAGCTCACATCCCCCAAGAAATGTGGGATTCTGTGGGACGCTTGGGTGGCTTAGTTTGTTAAGCGTCCGACTTTCGCTTAGGTCATGATCTCGCGGTTTGTGGGTTCAAGCCCCGTGTCGGGGTCTGTGCTGACTGCCAGCTCAGAGCCTGAAGTGTATTTCAGAGTCTGTATCTCCCTCTCTCTCTGACCCTCCCCTGCTCATGCTGTCTCTCTCTCCTAGAAATAAATAAAAATATTAAAAAATAATAATAATAAAATAAAATATTAAAAAAAAAAAGAAATGCGGGATTCTGCAAATAGAATGACTTGGCACCCACCAGATCTCCTAGAAGGATGATCCTCATTTTACAGATGGGAAACCAAGACTCAGAGAGGGTAAGCGCCTCGCCCAAGTTCACACAGCCCAGAAGCAGCTGAGCCACGAATGGAGTTGCCAAAGTCAGACAACTTGTTTTCGATATCCAGAGCAGTGCGACCTAACAGAAATGGAATGTGCGCCCACAGGTGTGAGCCACGGATGTCATTTTAGATATTCTAGTGGCTTCACTAGAAGAAGTAGAAAGGAATGGGTGAAGTTAATTTTAATAACGTATTTTATCTGACCTACGTATCAAAAGTATCAGTGCAATATGGGATTGATAGGAATGATTCCTAATGAGATTTTTAACCTTTGTTTCTATTGTAAGGGCACTTTACACGCACGCTTAACAGCATGGTTTAGTTCGGATAAGCCGTGTTTCAAGTGCTTGAGGGCCACCTGCAGCTCATGGCCACCGTATGGGGCAGCATAGGTGCAGAGAGAGACAGTGGCTTGGAAGTCAGAGCGGGTGGGCATTTTCCTGTTGTCTGTCACTCAATCTCCCCGTTGTCTCCCGGCATACATTACACCCGCGCCTTTCCCTGAGATGTCGTACTATAATAACACTATTACTTCTTACGTGCCAGGCCCTGGGCTCTTTGTTCCCCTTGTGCAGATGAGAAAATTGAGCCCAGAGGGGGGAAGTTATTGCGCCAAATCACACAGCTGGGACAAGTCACAGCCGGATATGAACCCAGGGCTTGACTCCACGCCTGGATTCTTGACCAGCAAGCCTGGGCAGTGACTCACTTCCTCTCTTAGCCTGGCTCTCCCGATTCGCCTTCATGCCCTCACTCCCGGGCAGCTTGGAGCCACAGAGGAGCTAGCTGCCTGATTTCTCAGCTGGACTGTCAGAGGTGGGCGGGCCTTGGGGCGCCTGGGTGGCTCAGTCGGCTGAGCCTCTGACTTCAGTTCAGGTTGTGATCTCTAGGTGTGTGAGTTTGAGCCCCACCCTGGGCTCTGTGCTGACAGCTCAGAGCCTGGAGCCTATTTCAGATTCTGTGTCTCCTTCTCTCTGCCCCTCCTCAGCTTGTGCTCTGTCTCTCTCTCTCTCAAAAATAAACATTTAAAAAAAAAAAACCCATGTGGGCCTGTCTCCCTGCCGTGGCTGCTCTGGGGTCCCCAAGGGCCAGTGGCCTTGTAAAGGCAAAGGGTCATAGTCCGCACCATGTCCTAGAAGCACTTTAGAGAGTGATGTGCTCCAGAGTCACACAACCTGCTTTTGCACTTCTTGGTTGTGTGGCCTTGAGCAAGTTACCTCCCTTCTGTGGGCGTCAGTCTCCTGCGGTCTGACTGTGGCCTCCACCCTCCCCTTGTCATGGGATTAAACTAGATGCCAGGCAGAGAGCGCTTCCTGATGCCGTGCAGCCTGCCAAGGAGTGGCTGGTTTCTCCTTCTTCCCATTTTGTGGATGAGGAAACTGAGGCTCAGACAGGCTAAGAGGCTCAGCTGTGTCCCCAGGGAAGGAATGACAACATCGGGACAGAATTGAGGCCTCCCAAGCACACATACCTTATTCCCACAAAACTCCCCAGAGCTGGACATTTGGGAGGAAGATGTGCTCCCTTGTGCTTGGTCTCCAGGCCTCCATTTTACGTATTTGTCAACTTTCTCTCTAGCCTCAGCTCAGGCCTTGGGTCTGAAAACCCCTCTGGCTCTCATGGAGGATGTTAGGTGAGATGAGTCTCCTGTCAGAAAAAGATTTATCTGGGGTTCAGAGTGAGTAAGAGGCAGAGAGGGGCACACAGAGAAGTCACAACTCTGTTTCCCTCCAGTGGGGCTGTGGAGGGGTCAGACCAAGTGCCAGGCCTTGTTTTTGTTGTGTCTTTATTTTAATCCCCTCCACACCAGCAGTTTTAAGTGAGAAGAATGATGTCTGTGCACCCATCAAAGGTACTAACTGAGCTCCAACTATGTGTAAGGTCTTGAGGCAGATGTGTTTATTGTGTGTGTGTGACAGACACTGGGGTTCACCTAACAGGCATCTCCCAAAAGCCTACCTCCATCTATCCATCCATCTATCCATCCATCCATCCATCCATCCATCCATCCATCCATCCATCCACTCATCTATCCATCTACTCATCCATCCACTCATCCATCCATCCACTCATCCATCCACTCATCCATCCATCCATCCATCCATCCATCCATCCACTCATCCATCCATCCATTCATCCATCCATCTATCCATCTACCCACCCATCCACTCATCCATCCATCTACTTATCCATCCATCCATCCGTCCAGTCATCCATCCATTCTTCCTTCCTTCCTTCCTTCCTTCCTTCCTTCCTTCCTTCCTTCCTTCCTTCCTTCCATCCATCCATCCATCCACTCATCCATCCATTCTTCCTTCCTTCCTTCCTTCCATCCATCCATGCATCCATCCATCCATCCATCCATCCATCCATCCATCCACTCATCCACTCATTCACTTCTTCATTCAGCTAACATCTGAGGCTCCTACCTGCAAAGCTCACTGTCTGTATGGGAGACAAGCATCACACCATGAGCTGATTAGTACTGTGCTGGTTCCTACCAGAGACAGGTACAAAGAACCATGGAAATGAAGGGGTGAAGCAAAAGCTTCTCAGCCAAAGGGGCATTTGACTTGGGCTCTGAGGGATGATTAGGAGTTCGCTAGGCAGAGACAGGCATTGTAGGAAGTGGTGGGAGTACTATAAGAGATGTAGAGGAGGCAGTATATGTCCAGAGGTATCTTTGGATACATGGGATATCTTTGCGGGTAGGGGGGGGGGGGTGCGGGGGGGGGGGGGTGTTGCTGGTGCTAATGAGGTGCAGAGCTGAAAAGGTAGTTTGGGGCAAATTATTAAGAACCATGCTCGAGTGATTAAATTTTGCTTATTTAGCACTGGGGTGGGGGCAGTAAGAGATTTTTATATAAAGGAGGAAATATCAGGCCCATATATTTATGTTGTTTTTTTAAAATATATTTTTAAAATTTATTTCTGAGAGAGAGAGAGAGAGGCAGCATGAGCAGGGGAGGGTCAGAGAGAGAGGGAGTCACAGACTCTGAAACAGTTTCCAGGCTCTGAGCTGCCAGTACAGAACCTGATGCGGGGCCCAAACTCACAAACTGCGAGATCATGACTTGAGCCGAAGCCAGATGCTTAACTGACTGAGCCACCTAGGCGCCCCAGATCCATGTATTTAAAAAAAATAATGTTGGATGGATTGGAGATCATACTCCCTTCAAGGTCTTATAGAAAATTGAGTGTCTGAGGTAGGGGGCATCTCTGCCCCCAGAAAACACAGCTCGCTGGGACGCTAGTAGCTCTGAGACTTAGTTTCAGTCTTACCTCTTCCAGGAAGACCTCCCTGATCACTTCTTCAGTTGTTATGGTCAGCTGGTAAGAGCAGTAAGGTGTCACCCACATCTGAGTTTAAATTTTGGATCCTTATTTGGCCAGCTCTGGCTCTTGAGAAAACACTTCATCCATCCCTTCCTCTGAGAAAGGGGCATGATACTAATTGTATTAGCCAGGTAGGACTCTTCTGAAAAGCAAATGAGATCACGGATGGGGAGGTGCCTGCTGCTGGGTCTCCCCCCTGACAAGAGGGATCAGGAAATGAGTCCTCTGAGCTGTTCTCAGATCGCTCAAATCAAACACTCTGGAAGTTTCTGGCCCCTCACTCCCTCCCTCCCGGAGACGTCTGCTCTGACACTGTTAGTTTTATTTCTAGAACGGAGGATCAGGGACAAAGCGAACCCTCTTAGTGCCAGCACTGCTCATAAATTATGGGGAGATGAGAATATTTTAATACAAACCAAAGATTCTCCAGTACAAAGAACTGTTCTGAGAAGTGTCCCCCACCCCCCGCCTTCCTCTCCCTCTCCGTTCCCCTGATATTTGGAGCTGAGAAGTCTCCTCGGGGAATTTATAACGAGTGGAATATTTAAGGATAGGGAGCCAGAGGTCTTTTCGGCGTTCTCGTTTCAAGGGAAGTCACCTCGGAGTGTCTGGTACGTGCCTGAGTGACATGAAAGGAAAGCTGTGTGCAGAGCAGGGGAGAATATGCCAAGAATTGTCAATTATGCAAAAAAAAATCGCTTGTCCAAAAGAGTGATGTGTCTGGCTTTATTCCCCAGACGGAGTTCAGCGTTCTGGCCGAGGCCTTTGCCAGACTCTGAGATTTTTCTGGAAGTGCCTCGCAGCTTGGCTCTTCCTTCCCACCAGTGACGACGGGTCACTCGGTCACCGGGGGGCCACTTTCCACCTGCTCCTTGGAGATGGCTATAGGATTTGTGCTTTGACCCCTCTCAAAGAGCCCCTGAAATTCTGAATCCTGTGGTTGGGAGACAGTGTCTGGGGGAACTTGGTGAGTTGCCCCTCTCCACCCCCCACCCCCCCAGCCAGGACAGGAGTAAAATCTGTTCAAAGAATGTATCGGTTATCCGAGGCCACATTTCTGCTGTGTAATAAGCAGCAACATAGTCTCAGAAGCGCATACCAGTTAACTTTTTGGGGGTGGGTTTGTTTTTGTTTTCTCACCACTTTCCTGGATGGGTCTGTTGATCGGGGCCAGGCTTGGCTGATCCCAGCTGGGCTTTGCTCGTACAGGCTGGTGAGTTGGTTGGAGGCTGATCTAAGATGCTATCACTCTCATGTTCAGCGGCTGACATGTCGTCTGGTGCCTTCCGTCAGGCTAGCCTGGACTTGCCTGCCCGCTGGCTGCCAGGGTTCTAAGGAGACACTGGAGGCTACAGGGCTTCATAGGATCCGAGCTCAGAACTGGCATGATGTCACATCTGCCACAGGCTATCGGCCAAAGTGAATCATACGGCCCAATGCTAGGGGTGGGGAGGAGCCTCCATCCTTTGATGGGAAGAAGAGCTTCAAAGTCACGTCGCAAGGGCTGTGGATTCAGGGAGGACAGAGAATGGGGGCCTTTTTGCCCTCAGTCTACCATGAGGGATGGACAGACGGCGGTTCACTTAAGTTATTCCCGGCACCTTGATGTTGGGTCCTCTGCCGGGTGCTGGGTCAGAAGTGAATAGGAGACATTCCCACTGTTCCATGCGGAGGGCAAGAAACGGGCATAGAAAGAGACTATTATGGCCCACCCTGGGGGAGCCCAGAGGAGGCACCAAACACATTCCCTGGAGATCCGGGAAGGCTTCCTGGAGGCTGTCGCTCCTGATCCGAGCTTTGACATTTGAGTGGGAGCTCACAGGGTGAAGGAGGTGGCGAACAGGGAGCAGGGTGACAGCAGAAGGGGAAGCTGCTTGGGGCGGAGGACACAGTGTGTGCAGAGGCATGGGCACAGGTGACGACCTGCAGGGGGTGGCCTTCTTGGTGGCCGGTAACAGGTGGGGGCAGAAGTGGCTCAAGGTGAGGCTGGCGGGGGCACGGAGACCCCACCTGGCCCTTAGTGGCTGCTGTGCGGGCACAGGTTCAGCAGGGACACTGGGACCCGGGGACCCGGGAGGAGGCCTGGGATCCCTGTGACCTGCTTAGGGCCGGATGCCCCCTGCCTGGGCCTTACAGTAACGGGAAGTAGCAAGTTATTGAGTTGAGATGAGCCGCAAGCCCAGAGCGGGGCGTCCAGGGAACTCTGATAAAGGAGCACAGGGAATAATGAGGACATTGTTTAAAAATCTTTTAATGTTTAGTTAGTTTTGAGAGAGAGAGAGACAGCGCATGGGGTGCAGAGATTGAGGGAGACACAGAATCTGAAGCAGGCTTCAGGCTCCGAGCTGTCAGCACAGAGCCCGACATGGGGCTCGAACCCATGAACCGTTAGATCACAACCTGAGCCGAAGTCAGACGCTCAACTGAGTGAGCCACCCAGGCGCCCCGTAATGAGGACATCATTAGTAAACAACGCCCCGCCCCCATCCGTCCAGAAACACTGAGCATCGCCTGTGAGCTACGTCTTGTGCTGGGCGCTGGGGAATCAAGTGCCTGGAGGCTGTCACCGGGTCTGGGCCCTTGCCATCCAGGGGTGCAGCTGGGGCTCGGAGCGACCCCACGTCCATAGCCCACCTCTGCCGGCCCTGCGCACCCTGTTGCCCGGCTTCCTTCCCTTCTCGGTGACCCAGTATTGCTGACTTGGTCATGCTGGTCTCTTTATCTACTCCAGGCGCTGTGTGCCTCCTCCCCTCCGAGATGGTGAGTTCCATCAACGCGGCCATCCTATGCGTTTTGTCCCCACCTGTATCTTCAGCCCCTGGCTCAGCTCGCCTGGTCTGAGCCTCAGTTGTCACATCTGTAATTTGGGGATGTTGGACAGTAGCCAGTCTTTCCACCCTTTTCTGAGCCGCCTCTCTGGGACTATGGGGGTGATTCTGACCCATGGATCTGCTTGCCTGTGGGCAACGCCTGGACTCCCCACCCCTAGGGCGGGCGTGGGGATGGATTAGGGGAAGGACATATAGCAGGTAGCACGGGACTCTACAAATGAGAGACATTTCAGTCCCTCTTTCCACATCCCTTCAGCGGGGCTTTCAAAAGCTTTCTCCACCCCAAGGGGGATGCCAAGGTCACCTGTGCTCATGAAGAAGGTGGTATAAAAAAAATCAACACTGGGAATTATTTTCCAAACAGCATGATTGACGCGCCCTCCTCCTCCCCCCCCCCATCCTTATCTTCACTTGGGTGCTTTTTAAGAGGATGTCAGACACCCATGTCCTCCCTGGAGCTTTGCTCAGGCGTCCCTTTTATTTGAATTCGGGGGAACTGGCTGAACGCAAAGCCATCAAAGCCAGAGTGGCCCGAGAGGTCCACTTGGCCCAAATTGGCCAGAAAATGAGTATTTCCCAGCTGTCACAAAGGGCTCCGTCTGACCCTGGGTCCCGAAACCTTGGCCTCCCCCTCTCCCCGGGAGCAGCTGGCTCGGTCACTCTCCCAAATTCCTAGCCCGGCAGTGGTTAAAATGTGATCCCTTTTATTCGAGTAATAGAGACGAAGTTCCCGGGCCTTCGAGGAGCATCAATCCCGAGATTTATTAACCAATTTAAAATACTATTGTCTTTCACTTCAGAGCAAGATTGAGGGGTGTTGTTGCAGGAATGTAAAGGCACAGTGACTGAGCCTCAGAGCCAGGAGGTGTCTGTACCTAGGACTCAATAGATATTCATGAACATTCCCGTATTTAGTGAAGGAAATAACTTAATACCGACAGTGCGATGGAATAATAGCTATTTCCTGGCTGACTTGCAGGCCTCGGAAAATGAGGTTGCAGCGGCTTCATTTTTCTTGTCTTTTCCTGCGCGCTCCCTGCCAGGGAAGGCGGCCGCTGCCGGGATTCTCTCTGCATTTCCAATGAGCTGGGGCTTGCCACCCCCCTCCCAGCTCCGGTGCTTCCCTTACCACCCTCTCTCTCTACCGTGACCTTGGCCTGAGCTGCCTTGAGAAGTCACCCAAGGCCCCGATTTTGTAGCTCAGATCGGGATGAAGGTGATTCAACCTTTATTCAGGTCGAGGGTGGGCGGGCTGGTCTGTTCCAGATGGCTTCCGCATTGGTTCGTTCATTCGTTCATTCGGTATTTGCTGAGCGTCTACCATGCCCTAGATGCCGAGAACGCAGATATGAACCCTCTCAGGTCCTTCTCTCTTGGAGCTCACAGTGCCTTGAGGCCTTCCAGAGGCTCCTAGAGTTGTCCACACAAGGCTCAGTGAGGCTTGAAGAAATGTAGGGTCCTGATCCTTAGGGAGCAGATGGCCAGGAAGGGCAGTGTAAACCTTCTTCTTCCTCCTCCTCCTCCTCCTCTTCTTCTTCTTCTCCTTCTTCTTCTTCTTCTCCTCTTCCTCCTCCTCCTCCACCTTCTCCTTCTTTTTGAGAGAGTGGGGGGGGGGGGAGGAGCTGGAGCAGAGGCAGAGGGAGAGAGATTGAATCTTAAGCAGGCTCTGTGCCCAGCACGGAGCCCCATGCAGGGTTCAAGCTCATGGTCCTGGGATCATGACCTGAGCTGAAATCCAGGCAGATGCTCAACCGACTGATTTACCCAAGGGCCCCAAACCATTTGCCTCTTAAAATTTGCCTACCTCATGGTTCAAGTGACCTTCTTTACTAGCATGATTTCATTTGGACCTCATCAAAACGTCACGATGTAAACTTTCTCATTCTTCCCATTTTACAGGTGAGACAGCGAGGCTGGGCCGGATGAATCTGGGCAGGCACAGAACCGGACCCAGGTCTCCAGGCTCTGTGGTGCCTCCCTGGCCTGTGGCTTTTGCTCGGGTGGTGGGTGCAGAGAGGTTATCCCAGGTGGTGGGAGGAGCCTGGGCAAAGGCACAGGGATGTGAAATGGCCTGGCGCTTTTAGGGAGCCTGAGAATCGGCTTAGGGCTTGAGGGGAAGATGGAATGCGTGCTGGAGCAGGGCTGGAGTGGGGACGGGTGTAGAGGGGAGAGGGGCTGGGCATCTTGGGAGTTTGGCCCTTAACTTGTAGGGGCCAGTGACTGATTTCACCCTGGGGGGGGAGTTGTGTGTGTGTGTGTCCCTGGGGGAGGTGTCTGTGCAGGAATACATCTTTCTTGAACCTACAGACTGATCTCTGTCCTTTACCATCCTGCCCTGACCTGCATGGATGCATCCGTGGGTTCCTGTGCCCTGTGGGCCTGGCTGGGTTCAGCTTCTGAAGATCCTGGCAGGACATCAGAGAGCAGAGGAGAAGCAGGTGTGTAGGCCCATCACCTGGCTCCCTGCGGGTGGCTGTGGCCAGAGATGGAAGGTCATTGCTGGTCGGGGCTTCTCTGATACCCCTTTCTCTCCATCCCATGCAGGTAAAAAGTCCTAAAATCCAGGGTTCCGCAGGACTGCGCTGTTTCCAGAGGGTCCAGAGTCGAATGTCTTTTTCAGCTTCTAGAGGCCACCTGTATTCCTGAGCTCATGATCCCTTCCTTTATCTTCAAAGCCAGCAACATAGCATCTTCCAGTGTTTGTCTCTGTCTCTCTCTTTCTGTCTGCCTGACCACACCTCCTCCCTCCTACCTGACCCTCCACTTGACCCACCTGTATCCCTGTTACAAGAACTCTTATGATTATATTGGTCCCACTGGGGTAATCCAAGAGAATTTCCCCATCTCAAGATCTTTAATCACACCCACAAAGTCCCTTTCGCCACATAGTGTGATACATTCATAGGTTCTGGAGATTAGGATGGGAGCATTTGGGGGGGGCAGTATTCAGTCCACGAGAGTGGGGAGTTTTGGACTCAGAAATCAAGCTGGGCCAATATCTTAAGTAGATATGCTCTCTGACTCAGCCCTGGAAATGAGCATACGTGGCTGTGGCCACAAGAGCATGCCTGGTTCTAGCATTCCACAGTGACCTTATACAAGTCACTCAGACTCTCTGAGCCTCAGTTTCCCCACCTATAAAATAAAAGACCCTGCCCTGGTAAATCTGAGCTCAACTTCTTAAGAAGCCAAGTGGGTATATATGCTCTCAGAGAATCACTATTCACAGCAACCCATTTGGATAGAGAGAGATAGACCCAACTTCCAAAGCCACGCCCCTGGCTTGGAGACCAGAGTGCGTCTTAATATACTGGCGTCCATCTCCGTGTGCCCCCGGCGACTGAGGGGCAAACACTAAATAAGGAGCCCATAGTGTTATGTAGTGATGAGTGTTATGAAAAACAAAGTAAGAAGGGGGCTAGTGAGACCGGGATTCTCTGAAGTTGGGGAAATCGGGGAAGACCACTCTGAGGAGGTGACACTTCATCAGGGACCCAGTGATTGGGTTAGGAGGCACGTGGCAAGATTCCAGGCAGAAGGAGCTGGTGCAAAGGCCCTGTGGTGGCAGGGTCATGGTGAGTCCAACAGCAGGGAGGAATGCTGAGGGGGAGGAGGGAGGTTGACAGATCCCAGATCACGCACGACTTTGGGGCCATGGGCAGGAATAGGTCTGTGTCTCAGGAACAGTGAGGAAGCATGGAAGCATGAGATGACACGTCGGGTTGGTTTTGGCAAGATCCCTCCTGGCTGGTGAGGAATGGGGAGGAGAGAGAATGGGAAGAAGAGAGAAACATCCTGGTTGGCAGATTGGCCACAGGCCCTCAAGGGAAATTCCCAGCACTGCGATGGGGGTGGGGACTGCTTTCAGGGTCCATAAGAATACCATCCAATGGTGGAAAATAACCTTGGCTTTTCCTTCCAGAAATGTTTGGGGGGAAGGACTGTCATCCTCATTCTCAAAACCACAGAGAGAGGCTGATGGCTTTACTGAGCTCACACAGCTCCCTGGAGCTGGTCTTGGGGCGAGGCTGCAAGCCCCCTCTGTTCTGGATGTTTTCCACCATGTCTGGTCACACAGAACTCCCCTCCATCCCCTCTCTGGGTCTCAGGGGCCTCATCTGTAAAAGGGGGGTAACTCCCATGCTTACCTCCAGGGGGCGCCCCAAGTTTTAAGTGCAATAGGCCAGGGAAGACCTGTCCTCTGTGCAGGTTAGGAGCAGTGATGGGGCTATTGTAGGCTTGGTCACGTTGGCTTCCCAGAGCTCCTCCCCAAGGCCTTTGAATGAGCCATCTCCTTTCCTCCCAGGGCTGCCTCCTTGGTGCTCCAGGCCTCTGCTTAAACGGCACTGCCTCAGCGAAGTCTTCCTAGGTTGCTCCGAGGGAGAAAACTCTTCGGTTATTGTCTGGCTCACCTCTTTTCATTCCCTTCACAGCACTAATGACCACAAAGGCCAACGCATTCATTAGCGTGCTCGTTAATGAATTGTGTGTGGCGGGCTCTCTCCGGGCAGGGACGGTGTCCAGGGTGCTGACTGGGGCCATCATTACAGAGAGCTTATTATGTGCTGTGCCGTCTTCTCCAAACTTCACCTGGATTAATTGTCTGAACGTGGACAACCCCGCATCTCCCATTTTATCGATGGCACCCGGAGGCAAGGCAATGTTCCCAAGTTCATGGAGCTATATAGCAGGTGCACCCATGGGTATTGGAGCCCAGACCGTGCCTGGTTCAGAGTTAGCACTCAGGCAAATCAAATATTTGTTGCAAGAATAAACCAATGGGTTTTGCTACAAAAGGTCTTTGTTGACTGACTGTGTGACTCTCAAGCGTTGAGATGCATCAGATGATCAGAGCCGCAGGTCAAGATGACGAAGTGCCCTCTCTGGGTTCCAGCCTGTGTTGAGCCCTTGCCACTGGCTCTGCAACTGAAGGAACAAACAGAGCTGTACTATGGCGTTCCTAGGCCCGGGACATTTTTGGCTTTGTGGGCACCTTCCTCTGTTAAAAACATAATTAAACACTGAGGGTGTCAGGTGGCTCAGTCAGTTAAGCGTTGGACTCTTGGTTTCAGCTCAGGTCATGATCTCACAGCTCGTGGGATTGAGCCCCGCATCAGGCTCTGCGCCGACAGTGTGGAGCCCGCCTGGGATTCTCTCTCCCTCTTTCTCTGCCCCTCCCCTGCACATGCGCTCTCTCTCAAAATAAATACATGAACTTAAAAAATAATTAAAAACTATCTTATGATTGTGTTGGTGTAAAGAGGAATGTAACTCAGCTGGGATTATATTACAACGTTGCTTTTAATTTTAAAGGAAATGAAACATGTTCATGGACCCGGGAAAGGATGGTGGTACTGAGACACTGCCTGGTGTGCTTAAGGGAACAGTCAGCCCCGAATGGTTGAGCTCTTGCCAGACATTGTCTCGGGCTCAGCACATCCATTATTTTATTTAAATCACACAGCAAACATTTGTAGAGGGAGTAATTGTGCCCATTGCAGAGAGGGGAAAACTGAGGCTTAGAGAGGTCAGCCAGCTCCCGCAAGAGACCCGAGTGAGTTGACGGCAAAGCTCACGTCTGTCTGATGGTTTACCACACTGTCACAGAATGTTCCAGAAGGGCACTCTTTGGCTGTGCTGAGGGTGAGTTCCAGGTGGCAATGAATTCGTCACAATGTCAAGATATATGTGGGACTGGAGCCGTGCTGGCTGATAGGACTGAAAGATTTGGGAGACTCAGGTGGATTCTTGCTTGACTTATGGCTCCACAGTGATGGGGAGTGGTGGGGGCAGAGGACGGGCCAGCTCTGTGCCCTTGTGCTTGAGCTTCTGGGCCAGGCCGGTGGCTGTGTCTGTGACTGCTGTCGGGGTGGATGTTGGGCCTCTTTATGGGCTGGGAATAATGACGCCCAGCTCTGAGTGCAGGCGGCAGGTGCAGGTGGAAGTTAATAAACACTGTTATAGTCACAGAGCAATTGCAGACTTGACCATGGAATTGGAGTACTAGCCAAGGGGCACATGGACCCCTGAACGTCAGGCTGCACACCTGCACTTTGTCAGAAGGCCAACGACAGGCCAATGTTAGCCGGCCCGGCTGCTCCCTGGTCCTTGACCTTGGGTGAGACACTTCACTGTCTCAGCCTTGGTGGTATCGTCTGTAAAATGGGGCTAGCGAGAATTCAGATAACAGCTAGGCAGAGAAGAGCATGCCTCAGGGCTTAAGCCCGGCGCCTTGTTGAGCACTGATAAAAGGGCAGCCTTTGAAGCCAGGAGCTCTTGCACTGTGAGTGAAGGACTGGAGGCTTATTGATTCAGCCCACGGATATTTACTGAGTTCCTACCAAGTACTGGATCTGGGCTTGGGGCTGGGTAGACACACTGCACTGGAAGGATTGTCCTGGGCCTTACGTTCAAACAGAGGGACCAGAAGATAACAGCGATGAGATGAGATGAGATGAGATGAGATGAGATGAGATGAGATGAGATGAGATATGTCAATGGCAGCAGTGGGGGAGGGGAAGGGGGTCTGGGAGAAGAGCAGAGCTGCTTTTAACTGAGGGGATGCCAAGGGAGGAGGCTCTGATAAGGAGACATTGGAGCGGAGTCCTCAAGACAGTGAGGGAACAAGGCGTGGACATAGATGGGGGAAGGCACTCCAGGTGGAGAGACCAGCAGGTGCAAAGGCCCTGAGGCCTGAATGTGTGGTCGTGTTGAGGAAGGAGGAGGTGAGGGTGGCCAGAGTCAGGGGGGAGGACTGAGCTCAGAGATGAAATGGGAGGCAGGCTGAGCGGGGACTTTGTTTGTTAGGACTCTCCTCCGGGGAAGGCCTTGTGGCCACAGTGACCCAGCATGTTGTCATCGGTTTGCGGCTCTCAGCTGTTGTCCTCATTCCGGGTGGCTCAGCTTGCTGAGAGTGACCTGCCATCCACACCCACTGACTGACCACAGCAGGGGGTTAAGGGCCTGGCCATTTCCACCTGACGTGGCCAACTCCAATGGGCCACCTCACTCCCAGGCCCCCAGGGGTCCGCATCTGTGCCTGGCTTCTGCTCTGGCCAGACATCTCCCCTCCCCTCCCCCACCAGCCTCCCTCCCAAGTGTGCACGATTAGCTGCATCTCTGTTTCTCCTTTTAGAAGATGGAATTGATAGGGCACTTGGGTGGCTCAGTCAGCAGAGCGTCTGACTCTTGATTTCAGCTCAGGTCAGGTCATGATTCCAGGGTCGTGGGATCGAGCCCCACGTCCAGCTCCTCACTGAGTGTGAAGCCTGCTTAAGATTCTCTCTCTCTCTCTCTCTCTCTCTCTCTCTCTCTCTCTCTCTCCCCCTCTGCCCCTCTGCTGCTCTCTCTTTCCCGCTTGCACTCTCATTCTCTCAAGTTGAAGAAAAAATAAGATGGAAGTTTCTCCCATCCCCACATCCCAGATTGTGAGACGGGGGCATCCGGGCTGGGGTCCCAACCTGCGCCAGTCTTGTGGGGAGCTTCAAAGGCTTGGCTCTCAGTGCGATGGGGAGCCCTGGAGGGCTGGGGTCGAGGAGGGGCACGGTCTCATCTGCCTTCTGGAAGGATCGCTGAGGAGGACAGAGGCTGGGAGGCCGGGGGCGGCGGGGGGGCGAGGTCCACAGTGGTTCGGGACAAGGTGACTGGTCTCCTCTGATATTGTTAGTCCTGACAACACGTGTAGTTGGGGGACAGGAGTCCTGGAAAACAGGGGCAGAAAGGCGCCCTGCTGTTTGGTGCTCAGAGGGGCCTTCTGGGGCATCATCTCCCCCAAACCCTTAGGATCCCCAATACCGCTCCGATTTTGTTGGGATTCATTCTTTCTCTGCCAGGCCTGGTTCTGGGCGTCAGGGACCCCGGCATGACCCGACACAGTCCTGACCCGAGGGGCTGACAGTCTGGTGGTGGAGACAGCTCCGCACCAGATGGCAAAGCGGTGTCAAGTGCTCTGCTGGGGAATAGAGGGTGTGGGGGCACTGGGGGGCTGTCCTAAGCTACTTTGGGGGGTGGAGTAAGGGAAGGGGTGACCCAGAAGGAAGCGAAGCCCAAGTAGGAGTTAGCAAGGGGGTGCGAGCAGGGAGGAAAGGGTGGAGGTGAAGGAGACGGGGCGGTTCGGGGTGCAGAGGGCTTGCGGGGAGGCCGGGGGTGGAGGGCATGGCAGGAGGGGCTCGATCCAGGCTCAGGACTCTGCCCTCCTACTTAAGGCTGCCCTCCTTCAATGTCTCTGCCCGTCACACAGGCCATCTGTGACCCCGGCTCTGGCTGTCATGGCTAAAAGAGGGCCCTTCCTGACCCCAGGGATGGCTTCCATCACACAATCGGGAATGCTGAGACGGAAGTACCCTTGGGGCATCAGGAGAAACTGAGTCTCAGACCAGAAATGATTCAACCGAGGACACAGTGCAGAGCTGGGCTTGGGTTCTGTCCTGACTCACACACACAGAGGGCTCGTCCTTAAAGCGTTACCCTGTTGTTTGCACGAGCAGCTAAAGCCTGGCTGGAGCCCTCTGCGCGGGCCTGGCACACAGTAGGTACACAGTGAATATCAGTTCTCTTTCCATTTCCTTTCCAACCCCAGCTCTGCCGCCACTCCCTGGCTGTGCAATCTTTGGGTACGACTTCACCCTCTCTGGGCCTTCCCTGCTTGAGAGGAAAGTGGGGTGAGAAGCCGCCTGGAACTTCTTCTATGTGGGACTGGCATTCTGAGAATAGAAAGGGATAGTCATTCGGCTGCAAGGATAGTCACCCGATTCCATTTCCGCTCAGATTTTCATCTCCTCGAGTAGCCTGGGACATCTTCTTTGCCTGCAGGCCTGGGGTGCAAATTGGAACTAGGGGAAGGGGCCCAAAGGAGAGCATCCACAGGGGGCTGAGGTGGCCCCAGTGTGTGCCCGCGTGCATTCGGGTTTCGTCCCTACTGAAGAGTCATTTCCGGGCCGGCGGCTGCCCGTCCCCTTTGAAGAGCCCTCGCGACAGCCGCCATCCATCACCGCCTTGGCATGACTGTTAAGTACCAGCGCTCCATGCAGAGGGCTGCGAGAGGGGACTCTGAGAGGGGTCAGCCCAGGGCCAGGGAATTAGAAAGAGGCAATCAAAATAGCAGGTCTGGAGCAAACTGGTTAACACACAGGCTGTGAGCGAGACGGCGCTGGGTCAGATCCCTGCAGAGCGGGAGAGCGGCGCTTGCTCGCTCCATTCCACTCTTATTATTTTTTTTTTTTTTCATGACAGATTCTTGCTCTTCCTTTGTGGGAATGGTCCCTTCCTATACCCTGGGCTCCTCCCAGCCTACACCCTGGCCTGGACCATAGCACATTCCAATCCTTCTGTCCAAAGAGAGCAGGTTGGAAGGTCACACCTGCTGGCCAAGCTGGCCCAGTGAGACTTGGGTTTCTGCTGGGGTGGCCGAGGAGGCTGGGGTACACCCAGAGCTGTTTCTGGTCATCTTGCCTCCCTGAGGGAGAGTTTGCCTGAGAGTGAAACTATCACACACACACACACACACACACACACACACACACACACACACAGGCACACCAAGAGGTGGAGAAAGACAGATCACTGAGTGACTGAATCCAGCCGTGCCTGATGCTGTTCCCTTAGATGTTGGTGCTACATGAGCCTATACGCTCCTTTCATCGCTTTAAAATGTTTTGGGGTGCCTGGGCAGCTTAGTTGGTTAAGCGTCCGACTTTCGCTTAGGTCATGATCTCACGGTTCGTGGGTTTGAGCCCCGCGTCGGGCTCTGTGCTGACAGCCAGCTCAGAGCCTGGAGCCTGTTTCAGTCTGTGACTCCCTCTCTCTTTGACCCTCCCCTGCTCACGCTGTCTCTCTCTCTCCTAGAAATAAATAAAACATTAAAAAAAAATGTTTTTCCCCTCCATCTTGAGTTGGTTTCATGTCAAGAGAAGTGCTGAATCCCCACTATGACACACATTAGACATGTAGTTTCACCTCTTTGGACCTCAGTTTTCTTACCAGTGGAATGGGGATGGCAATAATACCTTGTGGGACTATTATGTTAATGAAATAGTGTATGCACAGCACTCATCACAGGGTCTGGCTATAATAAAAGCTTAATTCAGCTATGAGGCAGCCAGGCTCATCTTTTTAAGGTACACAAAGCCCCTCCTTGGCCACGTGTTCTCGTGTGAAGGGCCCCCGTGAGGCTTGAACACGGTATCATGAACGTGAAACGCTTACCGTGGGCCTTGTGCATTCGAGTGTGGCTGTTCCGTGGCAGCTCTGATTAGGAAATTACAGAAGCTCAGGCAACCAAGGAACAACAGGATGGAGAGTAGGGTGCCGTGGAGGGACCGAAGGCCAGGAGAGGCTCTGGGGAGGACACACCATCATCCCCTTTGGGGACTGGGAGGTCGTCTCGATGGGCGGCGCTGCTGCCATCCACGGGGCACTGAGCGCAGCGCCTGAGACACACTGGTGAGTGGGTGTGGGGACAGGAAAGAAGCAGTGAATGTTTCAGCCTCAGACGTGGCTCCGGCTCGGTCCTGCAGATGAGGGGCCACGTGAGTTCTTGAGCAGAGCGCACAGGAAAGCGTCATCGACGCAAGTTTCTTGGCAGAGGAAGGCACTGGCCGGAGGTGGGGGGCCAGGGCGTCAGGGGCAGGAGTAGGTTGGAGGCCCCAGGGAAGTGGACAGACCAAGTGACAGGCTGGACAGAGCTCTGAGTACTCTGAGCCCAGGGTTGTGTGTGGGTCAGGTGTGTGTGTGAACCTGTGAATGCATGCATGACTGTGTGAGCACGTGAGTGTGTGAATGTGTGAGTATGTGTGTGAGTGTGTATATGTGTGTGCATGTGAGTGTGTGTTCTTGATGAGCTTCTGTGAAGTGAGTGTGAGCACATGAGTGTGAATGTGTGAATATGTGTGAGTGTGTATGTGTGTGCATGTGAGTGTGTTCTTGATGAGCTTCTGTGCACTGGGTGTGTGTATGTGTGTTGGTGGTGAGTTTACATGCATTTTGATTGTGTGTTTGCATGATGTATTTTGACTGTGTGCACATGAGTGTGTTTGTCCCTAGTTTATGTATTTTTGAGTGTGTGTGTGTTGGTGGGGAGCTCATGTGTGTTGAACGTGTTGTTGAACGAACACCGCTGCATGAGTTGAGTGTGTGTGCAAGCAGGTTGGTGTGGGCGGCAACGTGTGAGCCGAGCCGAGGACTGCTTGAGTGTGTGCTTGGAAGTGTTGATGTCTGGTGGGGGGGAGACATGAGTGCAGTGGGTGAGTGTGTATGAATGGGGGTGTGAGCTGAGTGGAAGCATGCCCGAGTGCATGTACACATGTGCCGTGCATGTCTGCTGAAAGCTGGGTGGACTGCTCTTCCTTGGGTGCTGAGCTCCGGCCACACTGTCACCAGTGTCGTCCACACTTCTGCCTGTGTCCCCACCGGGCTGAGCCCGCAGGTCACCCCACTAAGTGTGGTCTGGGAGAGTGACACCGGGCACCGAGGGCACTCTAGCCAACTTGGCAGGTGCCCAAGGGTTCCCATGCAAGGGGTGTCCACCGTGTGGCTCTGAAAGGCTCTACACGGTTATCAGTCGTAGTCCTTGCAGCAAAGCTTATTAGATCTACATCAATATATCGCTATCTATATTAATAACATTCTACTATTTAAAGGACTATATTCTGATTACAAATGCAATGCATGCTCATTGCAGTAAATTGGGAAATTAAAAAAAAGGAAAGAAAATCCATCCATAATCCCATCCTTTGGAGATAATTACTATTCTCATTTTTATGTATATCTTTCCAGACTCTTTTAAAACACATCCACACATATATTATTATTATTTTTTTTTTACATCATGAGGACTCGTGGCAACATCAACTGCAACTCACCCAATCTCTCCCAAACAATCCCCATGTTACATAGTAGTCTTTGTTAATGTTATCTTGACTAGTTCTATTGAATTCCATGATAAAAAATAAAAACCCACAACATTCCTGTATTATTGGCCACTTCCCTCCCAATCTCTGGCCATACTACATGGCGTTTCTGGAACGTTCTGCGTTCTTCCCTTTCTGGGTCCTCACATGGCTCTTCCCACGTGGAGATCACTCTTTCTCTCATTCTTTCTTGATTCCAGTCACTTCGAGATTGTAGCCTCGCTGTGCCTCCTCCAGGAAGTCCTCCCTGAGGCACCGGTTCTGGAGCAGGGTCCCTCCTTCTGCAGAGACCTCTTTTTCTTTCCTCACAGTGTGTGGTAAGGAGATGCCCTTACCAGGCGCTCCAAGGATCCCAGGGTGGTATCTTATTCACGCCCATAAAAATTGGATGAACGTGGAATAAACACCTGCGACTCACACCCTTGGCTCATCTTGATAGACATTTGATAGACAAGGAGCTTCAGACTCCGAGGGGCTGTGGACGCTGAGATGGAGCAGAGCCGTGCTCAGCATCCGGTTTCCTCTGATTGCAAAGAATTGTTCCCATTTCGCTACATAATTCTCCAGCCCGGTACCTGCCATTGCCCCTCCCCTTAGCTCCCCACAGCTTCCAGCTCCTGGAAAAGGCCAGAGGCGGAGTCAGAGCAGCTGGGGAAAGGGCTCTGTGACCCGGGGAGCAGAAGGCGTCACCTGCTCCAGCAGGGCAGGAGCAGGGAATGCTCCCATGACGCTGGCATTTCCCGTTATTTTCTTCTGGAGGAGAACTTGGCCTCCTTCCCTCATGCTGGGGGACTCACGAGATCTGATTTGAAATCCACTCAAGTGTACATCCACCAGCTTCCTCTTGGCACGGGCTGGGGGGCCTATAATTAGAGCAGACACCGTACCATTTAGTGGGTTTCATTCACACGAACAGAGAGTGTGCTTGCAGAAGGGGACGGCTGGAGAAGCAAGCTCGGGAACATTCTCTGGATGGCTTACACTCGCTGAGCGCCAGAAAGATGTCTTTCTAAGTTCAGGGATGGTAGCTGGTGGGACAGGGGTGGGGACACCATCCTGGGGAGGTGGTGATGCGCAGAGTCCTTAGACACGTCGATCTTGGGGTGGGGCTCTCATGCTCAATCGCAGCCCCATCACTCAGGTAAGCAGCTCAGCTGCTGGAGACGGTGTACACATGAGACCACAGCCAGTGGTCCATGGTCACAGGACTTAGTGTGATGCAAACAACCACCACCACCCAAATGCCCAGCATGTACTGAGCCTCCATCGCGTCCCTGACCCTGTTCTGGCACTTTACATGTGTGAACTCAGTTTCAGGGCACGTGCGAAGGCATATTCATATCTTCATTACACGTTTGAGGAATCTGAGGCTCAGGGAAGTCATGCCACATGCTCTAGATCACACAGGGTGAGGGCTTTTTACTACTGTCCCAAGGCACGGAGGAGAAAGTGACAGCAGAAGACACTGTCTGCGATTGCCTCGGGGGCATGTACGAGCTCATCAGTGTTTGGATCCACATTTTTCCTTCTTAGCATCTCGGACCCAGAAAGGGGAGAGAGTTGCAGGTAGACTCTTTTATTGGGTGCATCTAATAGGATCTAGGTGGTTTTTTAGGTATTATTCTATCTGGTTCTACATCTTGGGACATTCTAGGTGTGAAAGAATAGACTCGGAGAATGGGGTGTTTTTTGCCCAAGGTCCTGTAGAGCTGTGATTCAAACCATGGTCAGTTCAATTACGAGTGAATTGCTCCTTTTACAATATGGCAAGACCACTTGAGCCAGTCTGGACACCTTTGGATGCAGGGTGTAGCTTTTAAAGGGAAGAAGGAAATTTGTTCGACCATCTCACTGAAAACTCTACAAGTAGGCCTTCAGGCATGGCTGAATCCAGATGTCTTAATGAAGCACAAGCATTTATTTTTCTGCCTTTCTTTCCTCTGTGATGGCTCCGTGCTCAGAAAGTCCCTCTGAGACTGCCCACTGGCCTTTTGGTATTCGGGACTGGCTGACTTCCCCACCTTTGACTCTGGAGTCATTATCTCACCCCAAGCCAGAGGACTGGGTGATCGGTCCCAGAGGGTCAGCATTTTGGGACTCAGAGCAGGGCAGGGAAGGAAGAAGAATGGACTTGGGGTGGGGCACCAAAGGAGGAGAAACCAACACGCTCTCCTGCTCCTCACATCCAGGCTCCGGGTCTTTGGTTCCTTGTGAAGCTACAGATTTTCTGCCCAAACTGGAGACTCTTCCCTGAAGCTCAGCCTGGGTTCTAGGGACTGAATCTTCCTTACTCCCCCAGCATTGACTGGGCCCTCCTCCCGATGAGCCAATCAGGAGGAAGCGTGAAAGCCTTCTCCCTCTGGCTGGGGAATCTCTCTTTGTTGAAGTCCAGCGCCCCACCCGATGCCCGATTCACCTCCAGCGATCCCCGTGACTTCCTTGGCTCTATTTCTTTCTTGCTTGTACCCCAGCACCTAGCTGCCTCTTGGTCCACCCACACCTACACTTCACCCATCCCCTAACACCCCCACCCCGCCGCAGGCCTTGACCTCTAGACCTCTCTTTCTTGCTCCCCACTCTTCCCCGATGTAGCACCGGGGACCAGCCCTGCTCATTCCTTCTACTCCTCCTTGGCTCTTGCCCAAAGGGGTCCCCGCTCTCACCCACTGCGTGGCTGGGGGCCAATGACCTCCTGCGGGCCTCGATCTTCTCAGCTGCAGAAATGGGATGACTCCCTCCGACCGGCTGGCTGTGATGGAAGCCTGAGTTGGCAATTGTATTTACAGTACCGTGAGCACAATATGTGAGGAATTATCAGGAGGGTCCGGGCTGCCGCGAGGCTGGATTTGTACTGATATCACCCCATTATGAGGTGTCATGTTGCATTTGCAGGAGGTGTTGCACGGAATCCCACTCTTGCACTATATGAAATATTCACCCGCCTCCCCTGGAAGGGACGGGGCTGTCTCCCTGCTTTCTGGCTGCTACACCGCCAAGTCAGGCCCCAGGCTGTGACTAATACAGGTTGACACTGGGACCCAAAACACAGCCTTGGGCCCGGCCCAGAGGGGTGGGGCTGGTAGGTGGTGCAGAATGGAGGGAGGGGACGTGACACCAGCCGTGGTCCAGGGTCCCTTAGGGCCTCACCGCCCACTCCCACCTGCTCTCTATAGGCAGAGACACATGGGGTTGAATTGTGTCCCTCCCCCCTGCCCCCCCGCCCCCCGGGCCCAGATTCCTATGTTGAAGTCCCAGCCTTCAGTGCCCCAGAAGGGGACATTAGAGATGGGGTCATTACAGATGAAATTAGTAAAGACGAGGCCATGCGGAGTAGGGCGGGCCCTCATCCAATATATCCGGTGTTCTTACAGAGAGGGGGGATTTGGAGGCAGACGCACACATGGGGAGAACTCCATAGGAAGACTGGAACGATGCTTCCACAGGCCATGGAACATGCCAGAATCTTGGAGAGAGGCCTGGAGGGGATCCTTCCAATAAAGCTTTTGGAGGGAGCATGGCCCTGAAGACACCTTGATTTCAGACTTCCGGCCTCCTGAAGGGAGTTTCCAGATGGGCAGGGGGCCAAGGGGACTCAGCAGGGGCCGGGGCCGGAGGATGCATTTCAGGGTCAGCCAGAATTGACTTTGAAAGTGAGAACTGAGGTTTCCGGAGGGAATTTGGTGCTGGAATCAGGGCTCCGGAGGTAGAATGCGGACACTATCACTTCCTCACTGTATGACACTGGGTGACCTTCTAACCTGCCCTGGTCTCAGTTTTCTTATCCATAAAATAGGGACAATGTGCTTCTGAGCATTTCTGGGAGATGACAGGGCACAACACCTGTAGAGCACTTAGCCTAGTCTGTGGCATGTGGAAAGCATCTGAAACATGCTAGCTTTCTTCATAGCTAGCCGAGTGACCTTGGGCAAGCCTTAGTTTTCTCATCTGCAAAAGGGGGCTAAAAATCCGGACTTCACATTTTTGTTAAAAACAGTTAATAAGGCATCCAGACAGGGGGCGCCTGGGTGGCTTAGTCAGTTAAGGGTCCGACTTTCGCTCAGGTCATGATCTCGCGGTTCGTGGGTTCGAGCCCCGCATCGGGCTCTGTGCTGACTGCCAGCCCAGAGCCTGGAGCCTGTTTCAGTCTGTGACTCCCTCTCTCTCTGACCCTCCCCTGCTCACGATGTCTCTCTCTCTGTCTCCTAGGAATAAATAAAACATTAAAAATAAATAAATAAAAAAACAAAACAAAACAAAAACATCATTAAGAAAACAAACAGACAAGCCCGGAAAACACATTTGTAATACATACATGTGTGACAAATGATTGGTATCCAAAAATATATTTTTAAATTTATGCAGATTGNTGTTTCAGTCTGTGACTCCCTCTCTCTCTGACCCTCCCCTGCTCACGATGTTTCTCTCTCTCTCTCTCCTAGAAATAAATAAATAAAAAAAAAACGTTAAAAAAAAAATAAGGCATCCAGACATTTGTCTCAATAACTGGCAGATAGTTGGGACTGAAAAACTATTTATCTTCCTTCTCCCCATTTCAGTTCCCTAACGCTGTGGTTACCCACCTTGTGCTTGAATACCTCTAGTGATGGGCTACTCATTACTTTTCACAATGTTTATTCTATAGGGAATGGAAACTTCACCCAGAGTCCTTATCCAAAGAAATTTTCCAGAGTCCCATGCATGTGTTATTCTTAATTCTCAAGGCTCCATTTTATAGATGAGGGAGCTGAGGCCAAAGGACCACGAAGAAAGGTTAGCCCAAAGTTTCCCAGCTCTGCCCATACATATTCCAACCATGCCCTAGGGCACGCACACTCCAGCTGCCCGTCTTTTTTGTCTGCCTGTTTCCTCTAGAAGCTCTGAGTGTGTGTGATAAAAAGGCAGTGAGTGGGTGAGTGGGTGAGGGTGTGCGAAGACGTGGGGACGTGGCCCACTTCACGAGTCTCCTTCCTGGCCTCCCTCCACGTCCGCCATTGCCTCTTTAGGTTTGTGTCATCAGACCGGAAGCGGCTTACACCACTTCTTGCTTCGAACTTGAACGGCTCTCTGGGATCTTGGAGAAGATCTGCAAGACCCTGACTTGGACGGCAAGGGCCTGCCTGACTCTGACTTCTTTCCTAACCCCATCTGGGGCTATCCCACCCTCACCCACCTCACCCTATCTGGAAGCTTCCAAGTCTTTAGACAGATCATCTGTATGGTCGCCTTGGGCCGCCCGGGGCTCCTCCTTCAGTCTGGACATCACGTGGTTGCAAGTTTTTATCCTTTGGGGCCTGAAAAGCTCACCTCTTCCCAGCAACTCCCCCTGTGTCTCCCAGGTGGGTCAGTTCCCACCTGGAGGGTCAGTAACTTCCTTCATTACACTTGCTCATTTCCACACCACCCACGGCTCCAGTGGCACTACCGTATTTATTCTTACGCCTGTTTGCTGAATGCCTCTTATTCTGTGCAGACTGAAAGCTCCAGAGAAGCAAAACCAATGTCTGTTTTTATTCACAGTTGGCCCCTTGGTACCTGATAGGTGCTCAATAACTGTCTTTTGAATGGTCAAATTTGTAAACGTGTGAGTTTGGGTCTGGGGGGTGTGTAAGGTGGGGCATGATCATATATTCCCAGGGGACTGACATATGCATCAGGTTTGTAACTTTAAGATGACAAATTGGTGAACGGCCAAAATTGCGTCCCCAAAGAAACAATTAAGGAAACCGTATGTGTTAAACTTTGCATGGATTGGACTTGGAGACCCGTGGGGTGTGTCAATGTCCCCACTGAAGATAAGGACAGTTCCTGATCACCATTATGCCCCCAGACTCTAGCCCAGTCTGACATCAAGTATAACCTTCAGTGAATATGTGCTTGATGAATGTCTAAAGAGAGAAGAATATGTAAGACAGATGAGGTTCAAGTTGTGGGGTCACGGGGCTTGTCTCGACCACAGAAAACTATGTCTCACATTTAGAGCTGTCCAGAGATGACACAGACTTGGGGGACAGTGGGTGGCCTTCACATCCCTTCCAACTCTGAGAGACCCAGACTCTGGGACCTCTCCCTGACTGGGCAGAAATGGACAGAAGACAGAGTGACTTTGTATCGCCTTGTAGGGAGCACTGAGCAGGAGGGGTAGAAACAAACCAGCAGCTTCCCTCCTTGACCAGGGTCTGGCCCTGTTTGTCAGACCTGGGCGTGCAGGCAGCAGGGCCCTCCTTGAGAAGGAACACCGTTCCTCCTCCTTCCCTCTGCCCTCTAGCACCAGTCCTGAGCCTACCTGGTTGCCTTTGTGCCCGTTTAATGATTCCCCCAGGGCTCGGGATGCGTGTTACTAAAGTCGCAACAAACAATCAGGGGCCTCCTAATTAAAAGCCAGCCTGAGGTCTGTCTGCTTGGAGCTGGAGCCTGGCATCATCTGCATTTCAGAAAACAAAACAAAACAGAACCAGAATTACGTGGTGGAGGCCTTAGTAGAATGCGGTGCTAGGAAGTCAGGAAAGAGCCACTTTATTTTTTATTTTATTTATTTATTTATTTTGAGGGCTGGGGAGGGGCAGAGTGAGAGAGAGAGAGAGAGAGAGAGAGAGAGAATCTCAAGCAGGCTTTGGCTTTCAGTGTAGAGCATGATGCAGGGCTCGATCTCACAAAATCAAGAGTTGGATGCTTAACCGACTGAGCCACCCAAGTACCCTGAGAAAGGGACGCTTTAGAGGGGGAAGTAGAGCCTGGTCATGTTCCCTGAGATCAATGGGGATTGTCAGGGCAGTATGTTTGCAATGACCCTCAAGTGGTGGCCAAGGATAGTGGAAATAATTTGGACTCAAATGGCTAAGGGTTAGGTATCTCTGTTCCTCTGTGTGACCCTGAACAAGTCACTTTATCTCCTTGGGCTTTGGTTTTCCCATCTGTAAACTGAGGATAGCAATGGTATTTACCTCCTACAATCGCTAGGAAGGGCGATTAAGCACAGTGGTGAACACAGAAGGTTCTGGATGGTCAGAGGCCTGCCTTGTGCAGAAAAAAATGTATTTCTTACACCGAGGATCTTACATTCTTGAATTTCTGCTGCTGGGCCCTGTAGTTGCTTAACAGTGGAGAAATGCTGTTTTGGCCTTTTTGAGTGAGGGAAGTGGTCATTTATTTCACTCCTTGAAAAAAAAAATTGGCTTGAGGAATGTCAGAATGTCAGCAAAGGGATGGATGGCCTCAGAATCCATTTGGATTAATTTCCTCACTTTGAAGGTATGATATACCTGAGATCCAGAGAGGGAAAGATGCTTGCCCTTGGCCCCACAGCCTGTGAACATGCAGAATGAGGATTAGGACTCAGTTCTCTCATTTTCCACTGGTCATGGCTGTGTGGCAGTTGGCCATAGTCTAAGCCTTACTGCGGAGACTTGAAGCAGCCTCCCTCAGTACCCAAAGCTGGAGCCTGGACATTCTCTTCCACTCAACGCCTGTGCGGAGCCATGTCTCAACACAGAAATGTGAACATAACAAAACCACAGGCTGACAGCCTTGTGTGCACAAACACAGCGATGGGGGAGGTGAAGGGGAAGTAAGTGCTCTCTTGACTTCTGAAAGGAAAACAATTTTCTTTCTTGGTAGCTGCAATTAACTTGGAAACCATGTCAAAACAGTTGTGTTTCTCCAATAGCATCTCTCTCTGTCTCTTTCTTCCTCTCCCTCCCTCCCTTCCTCATCCTTGCTTCCTTTCTCACCAGCGTTCAAGGGTCCAAAGAAACCACAGGGCCATCAGAAGTCAAATCCTCACCTTCACCCCCTCAGCTGAGCTGATGGGTTTCATTCCTCATTCGGATCTCTAGCAAGGCATGACTGTTTGATTCAATTTCTTTATAATGTGGGGAGTCCCTTATGGATGGATGTTTTTGAGAAGCTCAGATGGCTTTCACCTTTGAGGAACATTCTGAAAAGTTGTCTGCACAAAGTGAGAGTTGCTGTTCATTCAATGTGGTCTCATCCAACTTCAAACCTTTTTGAAAAATAAATAGACAATATGACGTAGAAGAACAAAGGAGGCATCATCCACTAAACAACAGACCGCAGTCATTGGTAACTTTGGGGTCGCTGAGTTCCATGACCACATGGACAACCGTGTCTGTACCTAAAACACCCAATTAATGGCCATATTCCCCCTTGTCTGATCACTGAATGGACTTGGGGGAGAGGTCACAGATTCTAGCTCACAGAGAACCTTTTGTTTTAAGTTCTATTTAGGACTCTATGTTCAATTACAGAAATAAGTGTTTGAACAAATTAATATATCAATTGAGCAGAAGAATAATTGTATAAATGCAAAGTCCCTCCCAGGCCAAGAGAACAAGGATTCAATTTCCACCTCTGCCTCAACCAAACACCGTTTCAAATACACACTTGAGACCTTTTAGGAGTTCGTAGCTCTGTTATTTCCACAAGACCAGAAGTCCTGTCTGGTGGGTGTGACAGCCAGTAACCCAAATGCTGTCCACCCCTTGAGATTCTCAGATCCTTGGGTGCAAAGGACTGACCTCACTTGCCTATACAGCACCAGATGCACAGTGAGTGCTCAGGGAGCAAGATGATGAATGAATGAATTAATTTTAAAAGGACAATTTTAAAAGGAAAATTTTAAGCTCAATGAGGGCAGGAGTTTATGCCTTTTAGTTTTTATTTTCTCCCCTTGAAAACTCAACATTGAGATCAAAGCTTGGTACGTAGTGGGTACTGCACATACTGACCGTTTATTGCATGTGGGAGTGGGAGGGGCAGTAAATGAATGAATGAATATTGGAACAAGGACTCCCTTTCCTTGCCAATTGTGTGAGCCAGAGAAAGTAATTTCTCTTTTTTTAATAGGTGAGGAATGGAGGCTCAGACGAAATGATTTATAAGAAGTTCTTGGTGAAGTGTAAAATGATATACAAATGTGTATGAGTTGTAGACTGATACAATAATGCCGAGGAATGGGTGCCTGGGTGGCTCAGTCTGTTAGGCTCCTGACTCTTGATCTCACCTCAAGTCTTGATCGCAGGTTCATGAGTTCAAGCCTCGTGTTGGGCTCTGTGCTGGGTGTGAAACCTCCTTTAAAAAATGCCCAAGCAAAGTGCATGAAAAGTTGCTCACTATAGCTAATCATCAGAGAAATGCAAATCAGAACAACAATGAGATGTCACCTGGCCCCTGTCAGAATGCCTAACATCAAAAACAAGTGTTGACGAGGATGTGGAGAAAAGTGAACCCCATGCACTGTTGGTGGGAATGCAAACTGGTGCAGCCACTCTGGAAACAATGTGGAGGTTCTTAAAAAAAGAAAAGAGGAGAATTACCTCATGATCCAGCAAGTCCACTTTTGGGCATTTATCCAAAGAAAAGGAATATGGTATCTTGTGGAGATATCTCCACTCCCCTGGTCATTGCTGCATTTACTCACAATAGCCAAGTCATGGAGATGACTTAAGTGTCCATTGATGGAGAAATGGATGAAGAAGTTGTCACACACACACACGCACGCATGCACACACACACACACACACACACTGGAATATTATTCAGCCATGAGAAAGAAGGTAATCCTGTCATTTACAACATGGATAAACCTTGAGGGCATTATGCCAAATGAAAGAAGTCAGACAGAGGAAGACAAATACTGTCTCTTATATATGGAACCTGAAAAATCCAAACTCACAGAAATAGAGAGTAGAATGATGGCTACCAAGGGTTTGGGGGTGGGGGCAATTGGGAAGAGTCAGTCAAAGGATACAAACTTCTGGCTATAAAATCAAATATATTCCCGGGATCTAATGTATAGCATGGTGATTACAGTTAGTAATACTGTATTGCATACTTGAAAGTTGCTAAGAGAGTAGATCTTAAATGTTTTCACCACAAAAAGGAAATGATAATTATCTGATGGGACAGAGGGATTAGCTAACTCTATGGAGGTAATTACTTTGCAATATATGTCTATTAAAATCAACATGTTGCACACCTTAAACTCACACAATGTTATATGTCAATTATATATACCTCAATAAAGCTGGAAAAAAATAATGCTGTGAACCAGCCCCAAGCATCAGTGGTGTACAGCAATAATGTTTAGGGCTCAGGCAAGCTGGGCTAGGCTGGGTGGTCCTTCTGGTCTTTGCTGGGCTGGCTCATGGGCTGTCTATGTGCTGTCCCGTCCTGCTGAGATGGTGGCTTAGCCTCATCCTCCAACAAGCTAGCCCACCCATGTCCTCATTTGCTAACATCCCCATGGCCGAAGCTAGTCACACAGCCAAGCTCAGAATCACGGTACAAGGATGTCTCACCATGACATGGAGATGCATGGATGCAGGTGCTATTTTTACAGCCCACTACAGAATGTAGAAAATTTTAAGTTTTTCCTGAGCAGGAAAGACCCAGCACATAGCAGATATAACCAAGTATTGACTTGAAATAACCAAACATCCCAGGGGCAGAGGGTCTTATAGGAAACAGGTGCCTGGAATAGAGCTGGGGTCACAGGCCTGTGGATTGGCTGCCTTTGCATCAGGTGACTACCTTTGGTCCAATCAGCTCTGTCTAGGGAAGGTCAGGGGTCATGTGGTACAAAATATGGCTGCCTACAGTCTCAGTTCTCAGTCCCAAAACTGTGGGTCTTGTTTAATTTCCTGCCTTGGGCCAAAAAGAATCCCAGAATCTGGAGTGAGGTGAAGAGAGAGAAGTCTCCTTCTCTGCTCCTGTCTAACAGATGCTCTGGAGGAAGGGTTAGCTGAAGCTGGGGCCATAGCTGACACGATGGGCGTTTGGGTGCCGTCTCTTCAGCAGCGGGGTGGGGGGGTGCAGAGAGCTGCCGGGCTCCAGGGATAGTTGGGTGTGGGTTATCTTGAGCATCTCTTTGAACTCCCCATCTAAACGGTGGGCTTTTAATATTTTGTCTTGTTTATCCCTTTGTCCTCAGTACCCAGCACAGCATGGGAAGCAAGGATTCAGTAACTGATTTAATTTAAGAATTGACGTGATTTGCCTGCTCTGGGGAGACTCCGTTTTTCTATAGGGGAAATCTAAAAGCAAAAGTGGGGTGGTCAGAGGCAGGTCGACGCCTCAGGAGGGTTGGGCTATTGACATTGTGGCTATATTTCCTGCAAAGGGAGATAGATTTTAGTTACTAGCTATGGAGAAACGCCACCCAATGCCAACGCTGCTCAACCTGCCCTTCTGTTCCTTGGGTACTGCACAGGGCCCCTCTGCCTGGAGAGTGCCTCAAAGACCAGCCACCACCCTTCTAAGTAGATGGGCAAAGAGACTAACTTTGGCTGACTTCCGGACGTAGAACCTACTCAACCCAACCTTCTTGGCTCTCCATCTTCTCCCATCTCTGGGTGATGGGTAAACAGCAGTTTAAGAAATTGAGCTTCTTCAGGTCAGTGTTTAAACCCAAGGTCCACCGTCTAGTCTACATGGAAGCTTGAGCTGGGAATTTTGCCTTTCGAGCCTCCGTTTCCTCATCTGTAAAATTGGTATGATAGTAGCAGAGCTCATCTTGTGAGGATTATGTAAGCAAACTAGGACACGTGCTTAGTTGGTAATAGGTCGAATACTTATTGAGCACGGGCTGGAGACCAGGACTTGAGAGAGATGACAGAGACAAAAACAGACATGGCGTCCATCTCTGCTGGATGTAGGATAGTGGTGGTGATGGTCAGGGTAGATGTCACACATAGAAATGTGAAATTGTAAGTGTGATCGCTTCCATGAAGTGTGGTGCAAAGATCCCTGAGAGGCTCCAGTGAGGAGTCTGACCTCATTTGAGAGGTCGGAGAGTGCTTCCTTGAAGTAGCAACTCTTGGGCCAAAATCTGAAGAAGCAGCACTCAATCCATGTGTCATTATTTTCTTCTTCCTCACCTCCGGAGGTCAGATCATGAGCAGGAAAGAGCAGGATTTAGCATTTGAGCCCTGGTTTCTGTCCTAGGCAATTTGTGTATCACTATCTTGGCTAATCCTCCAGCAAGTCCCTGGGACCTAGGTAGGATTGTGATTCTCATTTGACACACGGAGTCTCAGACAGGTGAAGTCCTCTTTCAGAGGAGGGGACAAAACAGCGGTTGAAGTCCAGGTCTTTCGGACTCCAGAGGTCTTTTCTCTAGAGACACAGCAGTGTGGTGTGATGGCCAGCTGGGAGGAGGCTCTACAGAGCCCCAGCAATGTGATCTGCTCAACCCCTGCCTGCCCAAAGGTTCAGTGCCTTGGCTTGCCATTAGCTTGGCAGCCCTTCAATTCTTCTTGGTAGAAACTTCTCCCCTTCTTTTATAGTGGCCAATAAAATGGATCAGCTCCCCTGAAGTGGAGACAGATTTAAAATCTTAATCAAAAGAGAGATTGAGGGAGCGTATTCATCAAAGGCAAGATGAAGAAGACACCTAGACCTCTCTGCTTCCCCCTCCCCCATAATGTTGCAGAGGATCAGAATCTTAGTGCCCATCTAATTCAACCCACTCATTTAAGGATTAAGAACATGAGGGGGCGCCTGGGTGGCTTAGTCGGTTAAGCGTCCGACTTTCGCTTAGGTCATGATCTCGCGGTCGTGGGTTTGAGCCCCGCGTCGGGCTCTGTGCTGATTGCCAGCTCAGAGCCTGGAGCCTCTTTCGGTCTGTGACTCCCTCTCTCTCTGACCCTCCCCTGCTCACGCTGTCTCTCTCTCTCCTAGAAATAAAAAAAAAAAAAAAAAAAATTAAAAAAAAATTTAAAAAAAAAAAGGATTAAGAACATGAGGCTCAGAGAGGGTTAGGTGTTTGCCCAAAGGCACACAGCATGTGACTTACGACACAGGGATTTTTACCAGGGTTTCTTAATTGCTCTTGTGACTTTTTCCCTCTTCCTCTGCATCATACTCTTTCTAGTTTGGGGGGCCCTTAAAATCACCTCCTAAAGGAAGGCAGAAGATTTATGGGTTAATAAACATTTACAATGAGCTGCTGAAAAAACAGACTCAGGTAGACAGGAATTATTCATTCAAATTAACTATAAATTAAGATCAACCTAATTTAGGCCTATTAAAATGGAAAGCATATTATCTCTCATTCAAAGGAATTTGTATTTGATGCAAATAGAGCAAGTTCCTAAACTTTAGAAATGTTCTTGGATTTTTCATCTGCGTAGTTAACCAATGGAGAATGGGCCCCCCATTTCAAAACAGGGGAACATAAGGAACAATAATTAGTTATGTAAATAATGTGGCATTCTTGTTTATAATTAGTTCAAGAATAAAATAAAATTCACGCATGTCACAGGACTAATTTTCGTATGCAAATGAACAATCAAAATTATAAACGGTAATAATGCAGTTTGGGAGATGTGACATTCTCAATTTATTAGCAGAGGTACCAGTTCCAGCTGATGATGGCTGACGTTGGGGGATTTCAAAGGTGCCCAGACCTGGAAAATTCTCACCCATCGAAAGGAAAAAATCTAACAGAAATATTTTCCCCTGTTTTATGTTGCTGATGGTCAGAGTGCACCCAGGACTCCCCCATGGCTGGAAACAGAGTTGCCACACTGGGAAATAAGGGCTATGAGAGAATCTCTGAGCACATTACTTTGGAATCTGGCTGATGGAAGAAGGCAAGAGAAGGTATCCTAACCTGAGTTCTGGACTACATTTGTGACCTTGGGCAAGCCACCTGCCCTTACTGGGTCTCAATTTCCCCATTTAAGATGGAGGCTTTGTTAAAGAGGAGGTGGGAGTTTTGGAATCTGACAGATCTTGGTTCTACCACTTGCTAACTGCAGGGCTTTCTTCCTCATCTATCTGTGCTTATGATTCTTTGTCTGTAAAGTGACGATAATATTCCCTATCTGCTGGCAGTGCTGAATTACCTTAAAGAAGGACTAAGTTCATGTTTGGGGGTCCCAGAAAAGCACAGTAGTAGATGAAGCCTAGAAAAAGGATACATACATTTGGCCTTCATGAGAGCTGTATGTCACTCTGGAAAATAATTTCAAGGTATCTAATACTTTTAATATTTTAATTGAGAATTAGAGATAGAATGTGCGTGTGTGTTACGTATAGAATGGATCTTGCATCCTGGAGAGCTGTGAGAGTGAATGCAACTCCACATATGAAATAATGAACACAGTACTTAGAAGTTAGAGCTTTTTAAGTTGTTGTGGTAGTTATTGTTAAACAAGTGGGTTGTATTCAGTAATCCTTGAGATCTCTTTATCTCCAATCTTTTAGGATTCTCTTCAGAGGGAAGACATTTCGGTGCAGATAAGAACTGAATCAGGACCCAGAGGGGTTGGTGGGAATTTCCTAAGGAGAATGGCCCAATGCATTCTGGAAAGTGGTGACAGAACCATTGAAGTTGGTGGTTTAGTGGGACACAGTGCATCTGAGTCCATGGATTCTAGGACATCTCTCCCAGAACCCAGTACCTGACATTTTCAACCAGGAATCCATGCCTGCTAGCTCTCAAGACTGGGAATATATATTCATGATGTCACCAAGATGTGCATCATGTTTAGTGAGATTTACCTATCTATTCATCCATCCATCCACCCCCCACCCAACCACCCATCCACCTATCCATCCATCCATCCATTCATCCACTCATCCATTCATCCACTCATCCATCCATCCATCCATCTATCCATCCATCCACCCACCCATCCATCCACCCACCCATCTATCCATGCATGCATGCATCCATCCATCCATCCATCCAAACAGTAAGATGGTTAACTGTGCACCAAAAGGTGGATAGAGACTCTAATCCCCTTTGGCTGGTGGCACTCCAAAGTTTGGGATGGAGATGAGATACTGAACAACATTTTTGTGGCAGGCTCCATACAGAAGCTTTAGTTACATTATCTCATTTAGTCCTAATAATGGCCCCAAGAGCTATAGATGAAAATACTTATAAAACAATAATAGCTACCATTTATTGAATGTTAAATATATACCAGGCACCATTAGCCTTTTATATGAATGTCATTTAATGACTGGCACGTTTGTGGAGGAGTTAATCCCATTTTCCATTATTTCTCAGATTCAGAGAGTTTAAGGGATTTGCCCAAGGTCACACCAAGTGACACAGCATGTTAGGGATCAAGCCACACCTTATGCCCCCGCTCTTTGGAATTCCAGATGAGCTAATGTCTGCTTCACTGTGGCTTCAGGTGACTGATCTTCTCTTATAAGTCCTCACTAGACAGTTGTGGGAAGAGGGAAGACGAATGTTCTCCTAGAGTTGTCTTTTCACTCCTTGCCCTGGGAGGACACCCCCTCCTGAGCTCCTTGCCAGGTCAGCCTGTATTTAGAGCAGCCTGGGTGGGTCCTCTCTGCCAACATGCACAGCTGTCAGGCTTCCAGGAGTTTCCTGTTCCCAGTAGCAGTGGGGGACCCTGCAGGATTCATTGCTTCTCCAGCTCCCAGCAGGGAGGCATGGGGCCAAGACAGCTTAGCTTGGTTAAGAATGAAGGGAAGGGCACACAGGTGACAGAGAACAGGACTTCTTAGCTCAGGGGATCTTCTCTGTGGGCCCAAAGGAACCTGTGTGGGCAGAAAAAGGCTTAGAGCAAGTAGAAAAGACCATGGAGAGCCTCACTTCCTCTGGCGGGAAAGCATCAGAGCCCAGGGTCCTCTTCCTCCATGCAGTTCCAGAATTACACAACCGGAAAATGCTCCCCAGGGGAATCTGTTTCTGCCCTTTGTTCTTTTTATGTGGACTTCTTCCCTGTCCTTTCTATTCTTCCTCAATTTTGGGGGGGCACCTGCTGTTTATCATGCTCTGTGAATACCAAGATGATGCAGGCAAATTGAGTCCCTGACCCCTCTGGGCTGGGAGTCTCATGGGGAAGATGGACATCATCAAATACTGGGAAAAATGAAGATATCTGTACAAGCTGGGCTCAGTATAATGTCAGGGAGCCACGGGGCTCCCTGGGGCAGGGTCTGACCTCTGTGGAGGCTCTGGCCAAGACCAGCTTTCCTGAGGAAATGCCATTGACTTTCAGGACCAACAACTAATTTGGCAAGGAGTCACTTCACCTCTCCAGCCTCAGTCTTCTTATCTATAAAACAGTAGCACTTACATCCTAGGATATTTGTGAGGATGAGTTGAGTTGAGATAGGGGAAGAGGCATAGCATAGAGCCAGTATGTAGTGAGTGCTGAGTGTGTCATAGCTACTGTTGTATTCTCTTTCTATGAAAGCACCATAGATGGGCAGTCCTGTTGCTGATCTAGGGAGGGCTTACCAAGGGGTAAAAAAGAATGCAAGCCCACCATGTGAAATGCTTTGATTGTGAAACACACAGTAGAGGAAGGGTCTCATCCTCTTGTGTGTGTGTGTGAGAGAGAGAGAGAGAGAGAAGAAGAAGAAGAAGGAGAAGAAGAAGCAGAAGCAGCAGCAGCAGAAGAAGAAGAAGAGAGGGAGAGAGAGAGGTATGAAGAGGGTTGTACAGAGAAAGTTGTACCTGGGCCAAATCTTGAATGGCTCATGTGAATTTACAAGAGACTGAAGGAGGGAAAGGTGTTGGAAGTAGAAGGAACAGCAGGTGCAAAGTGACACAAGTATAAGAATAAATGTCCTCTGTCCTGTTGTTGGATACCTGGAGAAATTCAAATGAGCCTATGGGGCAGATCTCCAAACATAACAAGCTTTAATAACACAATACTATTATTCCTGAGACCAACAACAATGAAAATAAGAACAGCGACCACAAAAGCAATAACGACCACCATGCAGAGGGAGGTTACATTTTGCCAGGTACTGTGCACGGCTGACTTGACTGATGTGCTAGAGACACGTCCTGCACATTCTGTTGTGTGTTATGTGGATTGATGCCCAACATTGTGCAGGCTACTCACACAGGTAAGGAACTGAGGTTAAAAGCATGGAGGAATTTTCTGTTAGACTCAGAAGGGAGAACAGGCTGTCTGGGGCAACGTGAGTGGTCTAGACACATTTTTACTTTCTTTCTATTTTTTCTGGAAGGTCAAATTAAGATGGAAATATTAGGGAGACAGGTTCAGCCCAGTCAAAGATGATGTTGCAGGGCTCTAGGGGGTAATGAACTCCCTGTCATGGGGATATTCAAGTGTCACCTGGCTAGTTCCTTGTTGGGGATGTTCTGAAGGCAACCAGAGGAGCAGAGTGGAGGGTGTCCTAGGGGACTCATGGATCTCCTCCACTTCTGAGATGCTGTGTTTTTAGGAAGGCAGAAAGGATCTCCTACTGTGAAAGATTTTTACAACCATAGGAAGCACTGCTGTCTTTGCAGATTCTGTCTTCAGGAGGTTTGAGTGTGAGCCACATGCCTGCAGGGGCATGGATGCCCTACTCTCTCAACTCCTCTCCATCCCCCGAAAATCACGCTGGTCTCTGCTTGTAGCCCCATCTGAAATCATAGCGGGGCCAGTCTCACCCCCTTCCTAACTGCTGTCATGGCTTCCTAACGGTCCTCCAACATCCTTTTCACCCTGCTGTGATCTATTCTCCACTCAGCAGCCAGAGCCATAATTTAAATGGAAAACCTGATGTTAATTTTTCCCTGGTTTCAACTTATGACCGTGGCCCTTCACAACCCAGCCAGATCTCCTCCCCCGCCCCCCACCTAAGATGCAAGAGCTACTCTTCCTTCCCCTGAGACCCTCAAACACTCAAGGCCTTCACATGGGTTTTCCTGGAGACTTCTTTCTAAGACTTTACAAGGCAAGTTCCTTCCTATCATTAAGTTCCTAGCTCAACCATTACCACAGAGAGGTCTCTCTGACCCCTCCCCAGTCACCCACCATTATTGCCCTTTTGATTTTTCCTTTTAGCACTTAGCAGTCCATCTCTAATTCCACCCACTGGTTGACATGTGCGTGGTCTCTGCCCCCTACTAAAATTTAAGCTCCTTGAGAACAAGGACTTGGTTTTCTTGCTCATTGCTGTTGTATCTCCAGTGCTGAGGGCAGAGCCTGGCACAGAGTTGGTCATTAAAAACCTGTGTCAACCAGGTTGTGATCTCATGGTTCTGAGATTGATCCCTGCATTGGGCTCCTCACTGAGCATGGAGCCTGCTTAAGATTCTCTCTCTCTTTCCCTCTGCCCCTCTCCTCTGCTCACACACGTGCTCCCCCTCGCTTCTCTCTCTCTAAAAAAAAAAAAATTGTGTTGACTGAATGAATACTCGCATGGGGGCAGCAGTAGGTTGCATGCAAGATATCACATTTTATCTAGGAAACTCTTTTAAAGTTTATTTATTTTGAAAGAGAGAGAGAGAGAGAATGCGAGCATGGAGAGAGGGGAAGAGAGAGGGGGGAGAGAATCCCAAGGAGGCTCTGCACTATCAGTGTAGAGTGTGATGTGGGGCTCTATCCCACAAACTTCGAGATCATGACCTGAGCAGAAACCAAGAGTTGGATGCCCAGTTGACAGAGACACCATGGCTCCCCTAGGAAATTCCTTTAAATGTACCTTGTACTACTGGATTTCCTCATTTTAGGCATGTGAAATAAGAATGGTCATGGGCGCCTGGGTGGCTCAGTCAGTTGGGCATCTGACTCTTGATTTTGGCTCAGGTCATGATCTCATAATTTGTGGAATCAAACCTTGAGATGGGTTCTGCACTGACAATGTGGAGCCTGCTTAGGATTCTGTCTCTCCCTCTCCCTGCCCCTTCCTACTCACACGCATGCACACACATTCCCCATCCCCCGAATAAGTAAATAAACTTAAAAAACTCACAAAACAATGTTCTATTAAAAAAAAGAATAGTCAGGCTGCCAAACCAACTTGGATTTGGTCTCATTAAGGTTCCTTCACCCAACACATATTTGTGGGGGCCAAAAATAGACAAATCACATTAAACTCAACATAAAATTGAGAATGTTTGTTCATTGAAAGGCACCATTAAAAGGTAAGAAAAGAGTAAAAGATAAGAAACAGAGTGATAGAAGATATCTGAAACATGTGACAAATCTTTCATGTCTAACCTATATAAAGGACTCTCACAGTCAAGATAAGAAAGGCAGGTAATCCTACTGAGACATGGGCAAAAGACTTGAACAAGCACGTCACCAAAATGGATATCAAAACAACCTGGAAATTCACCTGCTCAGTTTCAGGAGTCCCCAGAAAAATTTCAGATTAAAGTCACAATGTGAAACCACTGCATACACCAGGATAGTTAAAATATTTAAGAGTCTAGGAAATACCCGGTGTTGGTGAGAATATGGGAGTCTCTGGAACTATTTTATGTTGCTTGTGGGAAACTAAGTTGATAACAATTGTTTGGGAAATCTGTTTACCATCATCTACTAAAGCCAAACTTATGCATATCCCGTGATCCCGTAATTTCACGTATTGATATAAATCCAGCAAAAATACATACACGTGGGCACTAACAGACTTTCAAAAGAACATTTATAGCAGAAAAATTTGTATTAGTCTCAATGAGAAAGAACCCAAATCCTCATAATGGAAGCATGGCGAAATAAATTGTGGTACGGTCACACAGTAGAAAACTAAGCAACCATGACCATGAACAAACATGGATGATCTCACAAACATGATTTTGAGTGAAAGGAGGCAGACACAAAGGAATACATAGCATGGGAGTCTTCTGATGTCAAGTTTCAAAGCTGGGCAAAGTAATCTATGTGCAAGGAGTTAGGAGGGTGGTTGTTCTTTGGTGAGGGTAGTGACATGGGAATATGAGAATTTACGGGGGCTTGGGGATGGGGTCGGGGAGGCTGAGAATGTTGTCTGTCTTGAGCTCAGTGCTGGTTATATACCTACTTTGTTTGGGAAAATTCATTGAGCTACGCACTAGGACTTGTTCATCTTTCTCCAGGCATATATTAATAGAGTTTATTTGGAAATGCTCAGGGGGTCCCACAAGGGGAAAACTAGGCTTGACTCTGGAGGCCATCAAAATCAAAAGAGAGGGAGCCCTTGCCATCACGAAATGGAATGTTCTACATTCTAGATGCCACGGGCTTGTTGGGTGGCTTTGGGTAAGAGACCTCATTTCCCTTATCTATTCATTGAGACTCCTGACTCCTTCCCCCCATCAGACTCAGTTGCTGAGTTCCCCTTCACCATTCCCACCTCCCCTCAAAGAGACAAGCCCTCCTCACCATGTGTTTCTTTGTTTATTTCCATTTGGAGCTACCACCTTTCAAATCCTGGCCCGAAAGGCGAGGCGAGGAGGAGCCCTGGCTCCACCTCTGTGCATCCCACAACCCTCCTTCTGAGATGTGCAGGGGGAGTATGAAATATTTAAAAGCTCAAATTGAAATCCTGTTAGCTCCACCAGGTTCTCCAGCCTCAGAACATCAGTATCTGTTTGCTGGTGTCATTTAGGGACCCCAGCTTTCCAAACCATTGACTGAACCTTTCTGTCAATCCAACACTTTTAGGGTAATTTAACTTAATAATACCTTTGTCGGCACCGGCGCCTGTATCTGAAGGGTGATTACCATAGAAGTTATTTTAGGTTGTTTAATGGAATGTAGTAAATTCTCAATTGACAGGGCAGATCCTCCGAATGGCTTTTCAAAGTGTTTACCTTTCCAAGCTCCCCCCTTCACTTTACCAAACTTACTACTTGGAGCTGGTGAAGACTTCATAAATTATTAGCAATTGTTCTCCCCCCGCGTTCACATGCATCATTAATTCTTTGTAAAAAGTTCAAACTGTCCGGGGCTTAATTGTTATCACTGGGAGAATGGCTGGAAATGGATGCAGGCTCTATTATTTCTGTCAGAAATTTTGACTTATTGCACTTGATATTTTACCCATCACATCATATGAGAGAGAGAGAGAGAGAGAGCAAAAAGAAAAGGGGAGGGAAAGAACGAACATAAATGCTTCTCCTTGAAACAAAAAATAATAATAATACATATATTTCTGGGGAGAAAAGTCAAGGATCCAGGTGACAAAATAATAGCTCCAATCCCCCCAAAGAGAGGGGAGGAGGACAGCATTTAGGGTAAACTTATGCTGTAAATTTTATTGGCTTTAACTGTATTTGTATTCTGAGGTTTGAAGGTTCTACAGTGCTAGGGGTCTGATATTCAATGATTCTGAAATGTTGAAATACTCAGTGTATAAGTTCCCAAGGTGTTTGGCTTTTGGGATAAATTAACCCAACAGGCCAACAATCAGGACTGCCAAGAAGTATAGTCTGTCAGGATTAGAATGATATTGGCAACAGTCATAGAAATAGCCAACATTTGTTGAAAGCTTACTCTGTGCAGGCACTGAAATTAGGTAATAATATTATCAGTTATTACTAACAGTTTTATTATTATTGTATATTGTTTCCCATCTCAAGACACTGTCAGTGTTTCTTTTGCCCCCTGTGGTGTGCTGTGGACCAGGAAGTACATGGAAACTCAAGTGACCACATTGCAAGGTGAGTCTATGGCCAGACCGCTTCCCAGGTGACCCATCCCTGGCTTGTCTTTTGCCTTTGTGGACACTGCTCTCCCCACCTAGCAGATCTTCCCTTCCCATTCACCCTACGAGATCACCTCCTCAAAGTAAGTCTTCAGCCCTGCTCTGCCACAGCTGGAAGTGATTGCGCCATCCTTTGAACCCTTTACAGCTGTTGGTACCAGCACAGGGGATGGGAGGTGGCCGGTGGACCGGCCAAAAGGATGGATCCTGCGATCTGATGCACTTGTGTTGGAATCTTGCTTCTCCCACTAGACCAATGCATTGGGCTTGATTTAGGGATGCCAGTGAAGCCTCAATTTTCTGATCTTTAGAATGGGTGTAACAACTCTGTCTCACAATAATGTTGCCAGGATTAAAGGAGGTGTCCAAAGGAGCTTAGTGAACAGCCTCACACACAGCTGGTGCTCAAGAAATGTCAGCTCTCGTTCTGACTTGTATCATAGTTATCTGTGAGCATGTCTTATCTCTCACACTGAGTGTTCTGGGGTTCAGAGCATGAGGATCAATATCTTTGTGGACATGTACTGTACGGTGAGTCTCTGTGCTGAAGTCTTTGTGTTCGTGACATCACTTGTCCCCTATAATCATCCTCTCGGGCCTATGAATAACCCATTCTACAAGTGAGAGGACTGAGTCTTAGAGAGGTTAGCCATCTTGCATATGGTCACAGGGCTGGATGTGGGGGTTCTGGGGCTCAAACTGAGGTGGGAAAGCCTGGCTTCATCTGCTCTGCTGTCCTTCCAAGGAAGGAGGCCCATGTGTTTCTCTTCTCTCTTCTCCAGAAGCTCAAGGGAGGAAGCTTGGGAAGAGTCCCCTGGCAGGATTCTCTCCTTTCTCGGGACTTGGGCCAGGGGTGGCAGGGCCAGTGTCAGGACAAACCAGGCAGAAAAGTAGCAACTTTTCTCTGTGCTTTGGCTCTGTGTCTCCTCCTGTTTCTTCTCTCTTCTGCTGGTCTTCGTGGTCTTCTGCCCAATGAGGCAGAAGGAGAGGTGGGCCTTAGGCCCCAAGCATAGTGGGGGTAGGTGGGAAGACCCGGGCCAGGAGTCAGGACGCAGGGCTTTGAATTCTGACCCTGTCATCTATGTGACTTTGGGAGCATCCCTCATGCTCCTGGGATGTCCATTTCCAAGCAAATGGACATAAGCAGAACTGTGTGACTTGGATTAACACTCCAGTGGCTTCCATACTGCTTCTGGTTGTGAGGCAATAGAACCAGATGCTCAGAAGAACTCCTTATGAGAAAGGCTTACACTCGAGTCAGATGAGAGAGGGGCTGCTGCGGATGGAGGGGGACTCGGGGGTATTGATTCTACCCAAGGCACCGGCAATGAACCTCAGGGTGCCAGAGAACACAGTTTGAAGAGACATGACTGAATGGTTCCTAAGGCGGTTTTTACTTCCAACGGTCTATGTCTCTTGCCATCCTAAACAATTTGGTCCAAAGTTAGAACTTCTCAGTGGAGAAAGGTGAGCCACTCCTGGGAGTTTGGGCACAGAGAGGTAGAGTGGTCCTGGCCATTTATTTCTATCTGACTTTGGAACATGGGTCTGCAGTTTCCTCTATGTCACAAGCCTGCCTGTGCCCTAAGTCTTGTGGGTCTGCTTGCAGGTCCCCATGTGGCCACTTTTCCAGATGCCTCCTTGCTTGCTTGCTGAGCAAGGAAGTGCCACTATCAACAAAGGAGGTGAGTTGTTAGCAAATCCTAGCACATCTGGGATTGTCTAGGCTAGTGGTCTACAGGATGGCGTTTCGGTGGCTTTCATGTCAGGGGCAGGGGAAGGAAGGTCCACCGTCCCCCTCTTTGGCAGAACACTTACACTCTGCCTCCTTTCCATATGCATGTGTGCTTTGAAATGTACAGTGCTTTACTTTTATTTTTTTACTTTTTATTTTATTAGCAGAGGCTAATACAGCGGTATGCTGGAGCCCATTCCTTCTGGCTCATAAGAACCTCTTGTGTGCATCTCTTCCCAAATCTGTAATCAGCAAAGTCACATGGATAGCTTGAAATTGGCCATGGTGGGAGTATTTACACCATGAAAATTGGCCAACACCACAAATCAAGGTTTTCTCTAGGAAAGCTAGTTGCTAAACATTTACCAGCACACCACTAGGCTAATATAACAAATATTTATGTACCCCCTACCCAGCTTTAGTAAATCTTGACATTTTGCTATATTTGTTTCAGACCTTTCATTTTCCTTTTAAGAGATAAAGTAATACAAAAACAGTTGACTCCATCTGTATTACTCTTCACAATCTCATTCATTTGCTTCCTGAGCCAGAAATATAGTTCCATCCCAAACTTGGTGTTTATCATGTTTTAAAAATATTTTTACTACATATGTGTCCATAAATAATACATGGTATTGTTTTGCATATTCTTAGATTTACATCCATCGTATTATGCCATATGTATCATTCCACAACTTTTATTTTTAAATACATTTTATGTTTTTTTAGAGGTTTATACATGTTGATATATGTAATTCTAGTTCATTCATTTTAATTTCTATATGGTGTTCCATTGTATAAATATACCAACATTAATTTATTCTTCTTTCCACTGATGGACATGTAGACTGTTTCCAAGTTTTGTACACATCTCCTGGTGCACATATGCAAGAATTTTCAAGGTATATACTTAGAAGTAAAATTTCTAGGTGCAAGGATATGCGTATCTTAATCTCTACTAGGAATTGCCAAGTTGCTCCCCCAAATGGTTGTTCAGATTTACACCCCCCCTCCCTGCCCCAGCCGTGAGTGAGTTCTTGCCAACAATTGGCATTGTCAGATGGCTTAATATTTTCCAATCTGATGGGTGTAAAATGATATCTCTTTGTGGGTTTAATTTGCATTTTCCTGATTACTAGCGAGATTGTGCATCTTTACATATGTTCATTGGCCATTTATTTTTCTCTTTTGTGAATTACCTCTTCATTTCTTAGGCCATTTTTCCCCTGTGGTGTTATTTGTTTATGTTTTTTGGTAAACCAATTAAAGATATATTCTGTTTACTAATACTTCATGCTTATACAAAATAAAAATCTTTTTCTACCAGGATGTATCTTGTCTTTCAATAGTGTATGGGGTATCTTTTGCTCTGTTGTCTTATGTTTTTTCTATTTAAAAAATTTTTTTAAATGTTTTATTTATTTCTGAGAGAGGGAGAGAGGCAGCATGAGCAGGGGAGGGTCAGAGAGAGAGGGAGACACAGAATCTGAAGCAGGCTCCAGGCTGTGAGCTGTCATCACAGAGCCCGACACGGGGCTCAAACCCACGAACCATGAGATCATGACCTGAGCTGAAGTCAGACACTTAACCAACTGAGCCACCCAAGTGCCCTGATCTGTAGCTGTTTTAAAGTTTAATCTAATCACACTTATTAATCTTTTATTTTATGATTTGTGCTTTTGTGTCTGGTTTAACATAGATAGTCCACCCTGGGGTTATATGATACCTTCTTAACATGTATTGTACAGTTTAAAAAGTTTTATTTTTCCTTGCTGGGTCTTTAATCAGCCTAGAAATTATTTTTGTGCAGTTTGTTAGGTAGGAATCTGAGTTACTTGTTTTACATGTATGTCGCCACTGTTTTACCACAATTTATTGAATAGCCTGTCTTTTCATTCCTGATTCTAAACATTGTTTTGTATTTTTTAATGTGATGAACTTTCTCCTTGTTTATTAGATTGATTTGTAGGTATTTGCAGTGTTTTATACTATCGTAATTTCTTAAATTTTATTTTAAATTCTTAAATTTAAAATGTTTTAATGTTTATTTATTTTTGAGAGAGAAAGAGACAGAACACGAGCAGGGGTGGGGAAGAGAGAGAGAGACACACATACAGAATCGGAAGCAGGCTCCAGACTCTGAGCTGTCAGCACAGAGCCCATCTCAGGGCTTGAACCCACGGACTGTGAGACCATGACCTGAGCCGAAGTCGGACGCTCAACCAACTGAGCCACCCAGGTGCCCCTTGAATTTTAATTTCTATTTGTTCCTTGCTGGTATAGAGAAGTAAAATAAATCTTTGTATCTTGGCCTTACATACAGTGACATTGTTAAACTGAAATACCAATGCGAATAATGTATAGGTTCCTTTGGACCTTCTATATACACAATGTGAATAAAAATGATTTCATTTCTTCACTCAATCTTTAAGCCTTTCATTTCCATTTCTTTCCTATTGCTCTGGTTGGGGTCACCAGTGCAGTGTGGACTAGAGTTGGAGAAAGCAGGTAGTCTCATCCGGTTCCCCATTTCGTGGGAATAGCTTTCAATATTTCACCATTAGGAACAATGCTGGCTAGGGGCGCCTGGGTGGCTCAGCAGGTTGAGCGTCTGACTTCGGCTCGGGTCATGATCTCACGGTTCGTGGGTTCGGGCCTGGCGTCGGGCTCTGTGCTGACAGCTCAGAGCCTGGAGCTTGTTTCGGATTCCGTGTCTCCCTCTCTCTCTCTCCCCTGCTCACACTGTCTCTCTCTCTCTCAGAAATAAATAAAACATTAAAAAATTTAAAAAAAAAGAACAATGCTGGCTATGTTTAAAAAACTCAGACTGAAGAAGATCACTTCTTTCCCTCATTAAAAGTTTTTATCACGAATGTACACTGAGTTTTATCAAAGGATAGTTTCATCTGTTGAGATAATCATAATTGTTCTCTTTTTTTCCGTTAATGTGGAAAGTTACATGAATGGATTTGTACCATTGTAATCCTGGAATAAATATCAATTGGTAATGATGTCTTACCATTTTTGTTTATCGCTGGACTTGATTTGCAGAACTTTGGGATTTTTGTATATAAGTACATGAGGAAGATACCACTTGTCGAAAAGACCTTCCTCATTAAATTGTCTTCGGACTACTGTTGAAGATCAATTCACCATATATGTGAGATTCTAGGCTCTATTCCCTATTCCCTGCCACCCCAGTTTTTTTTTTTTTTTTTATTAAAAAAATTTTTTTTAATGTTTTATTTCTAGGAGAGAGAGAGAGAGCATGAGCAGGGGAGGGTCAGAGAGAGAGGGAGTCACAGACTGAAACAGGCTCCAGGCTCTGAGCTGGCAGTCAGCACAGAGCCCGACGCGGGGCTCGAACCCACGAACCGCGAGATCATGGCCTAAGTGAAAGTCGGACGCTTAACAGACTAAGCCACCCAGGCGCCCCTGCCACCCCAGTTTTATTGAGACATAACAGTATACGTTGAAGGCGTACGATGTATTGTTTTTATATATTTATAAATTGCAAAATGACTACCACCATAGTGTTAGTTACCACCTCCGACCATCACATAGTTAACATTCATTTATTGTGGTGAGAACATTCAAGATCTATTTTCTCTCTGGACCAGTTTCCTTGTTCATAAAGTGAGGAATGTGATACCAGCTCTAGGGTTGTTGAGAAGATAAGTATGTAGCAGATACCTATACAGCACTTAGCACTGTGAATGACCTATAATCAAGGATTAATAAATATCTACCACAATTGCCTTTCTGAGTTTCCTTGTTCAGTACTTTGCCTTTATGGGTTGGGGACACTGCGTCTGTGGACCAGACAGACTCAGAACTGTCTTCCAGATCTCTTGTCGAATAACACCCTCTTTTGCCACGATTTCATTGGCATACGCACTGCCTAAAACAAACTTGAGAACGACTGATCCGAAGAAAGTACAAATTTAGATGCGTAAGCAATTAGGGCACAACACATTATGACCGCCACGACCCACCCCGTGCCCGGTGTTTGCCAGGCCAGGCAGGTGTGGAACCAAAAGCACATGATCCTTGTCCCCAAAGAACTTGTGGTGTAGCCGAGGAGGTGACGCAGAAATGAGGGCGAAGTCGGCCAACTCTGAGGACTTCCGCAGGGGCAGTCCCGTGCGCCAGGCACACACCTCACTGATGCTGAGGGGATTTGGTTAGAGACTCACCAGCTCTCAGACTTACAGGAGATGATAAGTCCCTACCGGTCCCTTCTTCCCCATCTAATGGGTTACTGTGTACCTGGGTGACAGTGCACACACACACACACATGCACATGCACACACACGCATGCATATACACCTTTGTATTCATAAAGCACAGATAAGGCACTGTGAGTGCAATGGAGTCAACAAGCGTTCTAGGCTCAGAAGACATCTCTCACGTCCCAGAGCAATGCCCATTCCTTGAATCGTGAAGAGTACATTCGTCTGACTCCATGCTCCACTGTGAGAGAGACACATTCCATCGTCTGAGCTACTGGACAAACCCTCGAGGCTGTCAGACACACAAACGGCCCCGTCTGAAGAGTTTGGCCACCCCCTTCTCTATGGGCGCCAGGCTGCCTCCGTGCGGGGCTCGTGTCTAAGTCACACTTGCCGAACTGGGCTCTGCCAGGACAGCTGGTTCCAAAGTCAATCGCCTCCCCCGCCGAGGAGCTGGGGCTGAATTCGTCTTCATCACAGCCTGGCTGCGGGTTAGGCATTATAAATAACCCTGTGCAGACCGCCAGACGGACAGCGCGTCTAACTGGGTGATGGTTCATCCTTCCTGATCTAGACAGCCCTGAAAATAGAATCTGAGGGACTGGGCAGGACCCAGAGTCATTGTGCCCTTCCCTCGAGTCTAGTGGGACCCCCCCCTTAGCTCATCTCAGACAGGAAGATGCCTACCTGTTTCCTTTCTTATGAAACTCCATGGAGAAAGGAAACTCTGCTCAGACATTTTCTACTTTTTTCTTCTGGCAATGATTAGTGCAGTGAAAGCTTTCTGCAGCAAGACCCGGCTGGGCTCAACTCCCAGTTGAGCCACTCACTCACAAGCTGTGTGGACCTTCGGTAAGTTGTCAAACCTCTCAGCCTCAGTTCCCTCACTGTTCAAATGAAAGATGGGAGGGGAGCCTGGGTGGCTCAGTGGGTTAAGCATCTGACTTCAGCTCACTCAGTCATAATCTCATGGTCCGTGAGTTTGAGCCCTGCATCGGGCTCTGTGCTGACAGTTCAGAGCCTGGAGCCTGCTTCAGATTCTGTGTCTCCCTCTCTTTCTCTGCTCCTCCCCTGCTCGCACTCTGTCTCTCTCTGTCTCTCAAAAAAAAAAAAAAAAAAAAAAGTTAAAAAAAAAAGAAAACGAGGGGCGCCTGGGTGGCTCAGTCGGTTGAGCATCCGACTTCGGCTCAGGTCATGATCTTATCACTTGTGGGTTCAAGCCCTGCGTCAGGCTCTGTGCTGACAGCTCAGAGCCTGGAGCCTGCTTCAGATTCTGTGTCTCCCTCTCTCTCTGCCCTTCCCCCGCTCGCACTCTCTCTCTCTCTCAAAAATGAATAAATGTTAAAAAAATTTTTAAAAAAGGGAAAAGAAAACAAAAGATAGAAGCAATGCCCAGCTCCAGGGAAATGTTTAGGAATGGGAAATATAATTTTAGGGGGGCCCCAGGTTACCAAGAACAAGTACGCAGCCATCTCTTTCAGTGTGCATTGTCGCTCAGGGCAAGTCCAGCCGTTTCTAGACCCAGGAGCTAAATAAGACTCCCTCTGAAGGGCCACTCCAAGGCTGGCGAACCCATCTCCGGGGCCTCTATTATCGTCCAGGAGGCCAAGAGACCTAATGGGAGGTCACAGGGCTGGGGGGCAGGTCTCAAGCCCAGGTTGGGTGACCTTAGTACATCAGCTGATGCTGCGGGGAACAGAGGTGCCTCAGGGGACATGGGTGGGGCTCTACTCACCCCCATGTTCAGCCCCAGGCACCCCTCCTGACATCTTAAGTCATGTGTCTTAAAACATCATTGACGGTAGATGTTTGCTCTGAGTAAGAAAAATCTGGCCGTTGCTACGGTAGCCAATGACCCCTTGGCTTACTCCTCAAACTGTGGTCCGCCTCCATGACATCCTTCCTGCCTGCACGACTCAGACTGAGCACCGTTCCTTGGCATTCAAGGCCCCCTCAACCTGACGCTGCCCCGCCCTCCCCTCCCCCCACTGCCCGCTCACATCCACATTTCTCCCAGCCCTTGGGTCTCCAGTTATGAAGTTCCAGGACATTCTCTGAATACATTAGATGCGGTGCAGCACCTTTTCCTGGGCCCACTGCCATTCCCCCACCTAGAATGCTGTTCTTCCGTCTCTCTGTGCAGACCCAGCCGAGGCTTATCTTTCCAGACCACGCTCACATGTCCTCTCCTACCAAAAGGTTTTTGTGTTGTTTTGATCCCTCACAGCAGAGGTAAGCAATTATTCATGTTTTCCACCGTTATTGAATGCTTGCTAGGTGTCAGAACCGGGGGGTGGGGGGGAGGGGGTAAACCCCCTCCCAAAAAAACCACAGTCCCTAGAGCTTGCAGTCCACTTGGAAAGAGAGACGGCAATTAGATACATACACAGTTGGGCATAGATTTGGGAACTGAAATCAGTGCCACTAATGGGGAAAAAGAAAACAGATTCTAAGAGAATGTAAAACAAAGGGATCTGACTTCGTTATCAAAAAGGGCTTCGTTGAGGAAGTGGTTCTGAAGCATCAGGACAGTTAGTCAGGTGAGTCAGAGCATGTGCAAAGACCCTGTGGTGAGACCAATGGTGCATGGTGACCACATATTCCAGTCTGTCCCCAGTTGTCTCAGTTGGTCTGGGTTATTTATTATCAGCAGTCTCTTTCTCCCTCCAAAGTGACCTGGTTTGGAAGATAAATTACGTGTTTGCTTTATAAGGTTGTGGCTTATTTAGGGTAAGGAAGCTCAAGTATCAAGACTGCAGGCAGGGGAGGAGGCACGGCTTGAGAGGCTGGCAGGGATAAAAGCATGTGGGCCTTGAAGGCTGGGAAAGGAGCTCATTATGTATCCTAGTAGCAATAAAAACTTTTGAAGGGTTTCAGGCGATGTGTGCCAGAAGGTGGTTTCCTCCTGAAAAGGTCTCTCTCTTCTCTGTTCTCCCAAATGCATTGGCTCTTTTTCACCTGAGAGCCTATCCGCATTTGGTAGGCTGTGGCTTCCATATTTCTTCTCCTCTGAGGCGGTGAGCCTTCTGAAGGGACAACAGGAACTTTCTGGAACCTCCTCCCACATTCATTTCCTCTCCACTCACTAGGTGCTGATGCCCAGGGCTGTTTTGGGAGTCAGGACAGAGCCTCCAACAACAGAATCTCACCCCCTCCTCCCCACTTTTCCTTGAGCCAACCTAGAACCTCGTTGGCTGGTTTATGTGAACAAGAAACTAACCTCTATTGTGTCCGAGCCTCTATAAATACTGGGAATAAGAGTCAAAGGAAACATACCAGCTATATGTGCATTGAGCTCATGGCATAAGTTGGGCTGTGTATACTTTACATGCCTATCTCATTTAATTCTTATAGGATGCATTTCATAGATAAAGAAACAAAGGCTCAGAGAGGTGAAGTGACTTGTCCAAGTCCACACAGCTAATGAGCAGATGAGCTGGGATTTGACCCCAGGAATGTCTGATTCCAAAGCCAAACACCAACCTCGGAATTATCAACTCCCAGCTTCTCTCTTCATCAGCTGGAGCAGTGAGAGCCTCCCCACCCACTATGGACCCAGGGTTCAGGCTGGTCATGGCCGCCCCCACGTGGAGCTTCCAGACACGGGGCTCAGGGTCATGGATGGGAGACAGGTGGGGTGTCCCGCACCCACAGCCACAGCCTCTGGTCGCATCTCTGCATCAAGTGCCCACCTCAGGCAGGGGCCAGTGGGATTTCTTTCACCCGCATGTAGGTTGGCAGTTTCTTCCAAGAGAAATGCTCTTGGACTCATTTAAAAGTCTAAGCAGGGATGGCACAAATTATTAGTGTTTGAAATATTTATAAAGTCTCTTGTTTGCCATGGTGCAGGAGGTGATAGACCACAAATAAAAGAGAAAGCTGTTGATGCACACATGAGCAGTGCTCAGACAGAAGAGAAGGGGCTGTGGTCCGTCTACTGCCGGCCAGTTTTCCAAGGGGGGCTAAGCCAGGTGAACGTTCAAGCTAGCTTCCTTTCCCCTGCTGTGGCCGCCTCGTCACGGGGAAGACGGTCCTCTGGACATTTAAACTGCAGGCTTCAAGATCACAAGTCAGAAACAGGCGGGAAAGTGGTGTGAAAGCTATTTGGGAACCCCCGTGCTATTGTTTTTATAAAGATCTCCTCTGGTCGTCTAAAATGTTTTCACAATAAAAAATTAAAAATATATCACAAAACAGGGACTTAACACCGTGTTCGAGCTGAAAGAGAACACGAGAGCAAAGTTGCTTTTCTCCTGCGGCAGCTGGGAAAACTGAGATCCAGAGGGAGGTCTGAAAGTTACCCGGTGAGATAAAGGCACGAAATGGAGATATTCTGGCTCCCAACCCAGAGTCTGCCTGCTCTGTTGCCCTTCAACCATTTCCATTTATTTATTTATTTATTTATTTATTTATTTATGGACAAATACAGTGCAAGCCGGGGAGGGGCAGAGAGAGAGGGAGGGAGAGAGAACCGCAAGCAGGCGCTGCACTGTCAGCACAGAGCCCAACGCGGGGCTCGAACTCACGAACGTGAGACTGTGACCTGAGCTGATACTCAGGACACTCAACCATCTGGGCCACCCAGGTGCCCCCACCATTTCAATGCACAAGCCAGAATTTGGAGACATGTGCTGGTCCTAATCTGAGAATCATAAGGCTCTAATTCAATCACTTGCATGTGTGCCTACACACGTAAGTATGAATCATTCATTCATCATTCATTCATTCATTCATTCATGCATTCACTAACTCAACAAATATGGTGTTGTGTGAGCATGACAGAGATGGCCCTGTCTTTGAGAACCTGGGAAAAACTGTGGATCAGGTTGACGTTATTCTCCAGGTGACCCTGCATGGAGCCGTGGAGCATGAATAGCATCATAGAGTTGTCTGCCTTGGAGCTGGGAGGCTGGCCTTTTGTGCCCTGTACCAGTTACTTACTGGAAATGGGAGACTCCTGGAGGGAGGGTGTGTCCTCACAGGTATTTTCAGGTAAGGTGGCTCTTTTTAGCTGAGGGCCATTCTTCGCTGTAGGATGCAGCTGTGAGTAGGTGCGGTCAACACTCACAAGAGCCAGGATCCGAGGCATTGGCCTTCCAAAGGGATCTGAGTGGGTCACAACGGTATCTAATATCTAGGAAACTAGGGCTTCATCCTACTGGAAAACTGGGGGAGGTAGCAAGGAACTCACATCTCAGCGGGAAGGAGCCCATTCTTGCCAGTCGTCATCAAAGAGTGGTCGGTCACCACCAACAAATGAGCACAGCCTGAGCTGTGTGCAGCCGTGAATTGCTCCAGTGAACAGAGGAAGCCCTCAGGCAATGAGGGTGGTGTGCAGGAGGGTGGATGTTGGGTAGATGTGTCCAGAAATGGAAAGTGTCGGGAAACATGGGTGTGTGAGAACCGAGATCGCTTGCTGCAGATGGCCTCTGCCAATCACACTTATCCCTCAGACACATGGCCCTGGAAAGCTGGTGGAAGCATGGGGCCTGTTGGCTGGAGCCCCAGAGCAAGAAGATCAGAGAGTCACAGCTGGGGTGGCCATCATGGTTTTCTGCATGAGACGCTGGGAAGTCACTCAGGGAAGGGCATGGTTGGCCCGGGGGCCCTACCTGGTTTCTAACCATTCTTCCTTCCTTCCTTCCTTCCTTCCTTCCTTCCTTCCTTCCTTCCTTCCTTCCTTCCATCCATCCTGCAGATATTTACTGAGGGCCTATAGTGTGCCATTATACACATGGTGTATAGTATTGTGTCTGATGCAGGGAGAAATGGATAAATAAGACAAGGTCTCTGCCCCCTTGGAGCCTATATTGTATGTGTGTGTGTGTGTGTGTGTGTGTGTGTGTGTGTGTGTGTGTAAGTGGAGGGTAACTAAATAAATAGACAAGATGATTTTGACACGGATATATTAATAAAGGAAATCTATAGGGTGCCGAATGGAGAGTGTCTGCTGGTGCGGGGTACTTTTGACAGGGTGAGTACAGAGAGACTCTCTGATTATATCCATTTTACAGATGAGGAAACTGAGGCTGTGAGACATTAAATAACCTGCCTGAGTGCAGTCAGCTGGTAAGTGGTCCTGCTTTAGATCCCAAGCCTGTCCCCTGTAGTAGCTTCTACTCCTTGGCTCTGACTTTATTGAGTCAACACATATTAGGCACCCTTTCTTCTTTCCCTGTCAGGCATTGTGTGATTTGGAGACCATGGCCCTGCCTTTCCTGAATCCTGGTACACAGTCTTCTGGCCACGCCTTGGCCTCTGGGGCCAGCCTCACCCTGGAAGGCACCAGGGTCCCGGAGAACAGAGTGGCACTGGATCCAGTGAGGCTGACCCTGGCCCAACCGCTTGCTCACCGTGGAACCTTGGATGAGTGGCCTGAACTCCTCCAGCCTCAGTTTCCTCCTCTGTCAAATGCTAGTACCAGTTGTCTTACCTTCCAGCATGCTTAAGAAGCTTAAATGAGCTAATGCTTGGGTAAGGCTTGGCACTCAGCCCAGCACAGAGGGAATGGTCACATTGATCTTGATGGGGAGCCCCTTACCCCAAATATTCTGATCCCTTGCCAGGGATTTGCCAGGTAGGCAAGAAGAGAGTAAGCACCCTTAGCCCTGTCTTCATGCCCTTCAGCCCCCAAGGGACCTCAGGCCAGGGCCAGGGGTGAGGAAGAGAGGGTTTTCTGACTCTGGATGGGGACTGCCAAGGCAAATTAAGGGTGTCAGACAGACGGCTGCATCCGGCACCCAAGCAAACCGACATGGCGGCCAACAGAGGGGCCAGCTCCTCCTGACCTTAAACCCAAATGCTCCTGCCCACATCTGCAGCTAAATAAACCAAGTAAATCATGCTGGCAGATAGATAATTAAATAATTATCAGGCACTTAATAACAAGGAGTGGGTGTTCTGAATTACCATATTAGACAGTGTCTTTGCGGACTAATTGTTGCATTACATCAGAGTTACTCATTCATTATTCTTGTCATTTCGGGTGATAATTTGCACTTTAGGAGACAGCGACAATTTTAGCAGGCAATTAGAGACGTGTCAGGCCTGGCCCCGTGAGTTACTGTCACAATTATTGCCTTTTTTCCAGTGTCCTCATTTGCAGCCATGTATTTAAGGGGATTTGGGTAATTCCAGGCCTGGGCAAAACAACCATCCCACGGGACAGCGGTGGCCACCACTGTCAGAGCAGGGATGGCTTCGTAGAAGTGGAGGTGCCAGAGCCCGGGGCCAGCGAGACAGGAGGCTCTCAGTGCAGCTCTCTCCTCTCTGGGGGGAGCCACCTCCAGTCTCCGAAAGCAAGAGCTCTTCCTCCTCAGTCACTCTGGAGGCTACCTCTCCTTCTCCCGGGGCTCCCGTCACCCATCCGACCAGCCCTTTGTCACCGCTCACCTGACCCTCGGTGATGGGTTCCTCCGCAGGCTTTGGGGAGGCAGCGGAGGAGACGAGTCAGAAGAGGAAAGGAAGGAGAGGAAGGAAGCCATCTTAACGATGTTTTCCATTTCCTATGTTTGCTGATGCTCTGTCCTCTCGGGGCCTTGGGGATCCAGACAGGGACTGCCCAGGGTTACAGCTGATTCCTGGAGACAGCAAACAACTTGCCCCGAGCACGCCTTTGATATGAGAACCAACCCATCCAAAGTCCATCTCCTCATCCACCTGCTTCAACAGGCTCCTGCGGTCCAGAACTCTCTCTCAGTCTGTGTCTCCCCAGGTTAGGCACCACAGAGACTGGGGACCAGTCCGACAGCCTGGAGTTGGCTGAAATGACTCTAACCGGCTGATCCTAAATCAGCTCCTATATCAGTCAGGTCTTTGGCCCACGGTCTCTGGTGGCTCCTTTCTACCCTGGTGCCTCCCCTCAGGACCTGCCTGGCCACCCCCTCCTCCTGGGGGCTGTGAGAGCTCCCTCTTCAATGGCTGTTGCCTGTGGTCTGCTGGCCCCAGAAAAAGGAGTAAAACTTAAGAGGGAGAAGGCAATGAGAAGGAGGGAGAGGTTAAAAGGAGGAGGGGGAATGTTAAGGGGAAGGGGAGAAAGAGAAAAGGAAGGGAAATTGAGGGAAGTCGGGGTGGGAAGGAGGGAGGGAGACGGGCGGGGGAAGCACAGAGGAAGGGAGCCGGCACGTGAATGGTCTGTCTGAAAGCAACACTTTTTTTTTTTTTTTTCCATGGCTCAGAGTGTTTACTTTTTGGTGAAATCCAATGTCTGGGTTCATTTAGCTCCGGTCGACTCTCTTGACCCTGGACAACTTGAGAACAGACAGTGTGAATCAGTGACTCAGAAAGAGGCCTTCAGAAAATATTTTTCACCAGCTACACGGCAGGAATCAAGAAAAAGAAAGCACTATTCAATCCGCCTGTGGAACTCTGCACAAAAAGGCCAGGTTTCAACCCTCAAACTGGCCACTTCTCAGCCCCGTCCTTAGCAATTAGGGAAGAGCTGCCGAAGCAGCAGGGTTGGGCCCCTGCTGCTCCTCCTTAGCTTTGGAACAGATGTGTAGGCCCAGTGAAGCCCCAGAAGCAGCCGGATTCCCTGGGTCTGGGGTCTCGGCTCTACCATGCTGACTGCGAGACCGTGGGCAAGTCGCAGCTCTGAAATCTGAACCTTCTCACGCAGGCGTTGCTGCGGTGGTCATCGTCGCGGGGCTTTTGCAAAACAAAGCTAAGGACAGGGCATAGAAACTGGGGTAGGGCAGCAAGTACTGGCTTATAAGCGGGGCTACTGTTTCCATTTTCATTTTATTGTTTTTAAATTTTATTTATTTATTTTGAGAGAGAGCGCGCACACAAGCAAGGGAGGGGCAGAGAGAGAGAGAGAATCCCAAGCAGGCTCCGAGCTTGTCAGCACAGAGCCTGATGTGGGGCTCGATCCCAGGAACCGCAAAATCATGACCTGAGCCGAAATCAGGAGTTGGATGCTTTACTGACTGAGCCACTCAGGCGCTCCCATTTTCATAATTTTAAACTTGAATCCCTCTGGCGCTGGTGGTTTTGATCTGGGTCTATCATCTTCCTGGCCCTGTTGGGATAGAAGATGATTCTCGTGTCTAGTCTGGCTCCCACTGGTGCCAGGACTAGTCCCCCCGCCCCCTGAGACAGCTCTTCTGAGGCCCTCATGCTGCCTTGACCTCACTCCATAGGACATCACATCACATGTCCATCCCCTACCTGGGAGGTGGAAAGTCATATCCACTACAGCTGCCAAATGTCTGCTGCACCACCAAGCCCCTGGCTCACCACTTAACGCTCATTATTTGATCAAAGCCTCACAGTAGCTTCTGAAGTAGGTATGTTATTCCCATTTTACAGATGATGAGACAGAGGCTGAGCGAGCTGGCGTGGGTTCCTCAGGGTGATGCAGCCAGCAAATGGCAGAGCCATGCTGTGAACTTGACTCAGGATCTTTCTGCAGGTCTTCCCACCCACGGAGACACGATATCATGACCCCGACGTCCCACAGATGAGTGCCTCGGGAAGCAGATCTTTGGACCCATTTCTGCAGCGAGATTGCCTTCATGCAACCAAGTATATTTTCTTCGAGTATTTTACAAGTCATGTTGAAGGAAAACACAAGCCTTCGAATAGTAAAAGCAACTAAGAGTCAATGCATCTTATTTTTCCTTCTTTCCTTCCCTCCTTCCTCTCTTTCTTCTTTCTTTCTTTCTTTCTTTCTTTCTTTCTTTCTTTCTTTCTTTCTTTCTTTCTCTCTTTCTCTCTTTCTCTCTTTCTTCCCTTCTTTTTTTTCTAAATATAAAGCATATATTTATATGTATATATAACTACATACCACACTACACTTGACCTTCAAACAAAGGTCTGCACAAGTTTGAACTGCACAGTTCAAAGGTACAGTTCAAATCCACCCCAAGGCGGTTTTTTGATAAATATAGGACAGGACTGTAAGTATATTTTCTGTTCCTTATGATTTTCTTAACATTTTTTTTCTAGCTTACTTTATTATAAGAATACAGTATATTGTACCTGTAACAAAGAAATGGGTTAGTTGACTGCTTACGCTATTGGTAAGGTGTCTAGTCAGCAGTAGGTTATTCGTAGGTAGGTTTCTGGGCAGTTAAAAATTATATATGGATGTTCAACTGTGCAGGGGGTCAGCGCCCCTCACCCCGCCGTTGTTCAAGGGTCTGCTTAAATGCACACTTGTGCATACATATATGCATAAACTAAAAGGAGTTAATTAAGTTAAAACCACAGTAAATATGACAGACGTGGATTAACACGATGGTCAAAACTGCAGGAAATATAGTATTTTGAAAAAGAATAAATCCAGCCAATTACAGATTTATGTTGATGCCGGCACTGTTACCACAGTTTTACAATAATCATTGATCAATCAGGGTTTTATGACAAAACTATAATTTTCATGTGTTTTGCCCTCACCTAAAAGTTTCCTCGTTTGCCTAATTCCCAGAATGTGATTCCGTAAATCTTTCCCTCCACGATATTAAGTAGATAATAAGAATGCCATGTGAGATTTGCTTATGGTTTAAACCACAGTTGCAAATGATTTATAATTAGGGCCAAATCTAAGACAAAACATTACTGAAGTCAAAACCTGCCGTAAATTGGCCCAGTCGGCTTGGGCCTTTAGCAATTTATTGGGGTTTAATGACAGTGTTTCCTCTGGTGAGATCCAAGGGGTCAGCAGACACCAAGGGGAGATATTTATGAGTAAGGGGGTGCTTTGGAAATCGCTGGGGCGTCCCTGGTGGCATCAGCTCAGGGAAGATATCACTCCATCGACCACCTGTGAAGGCAAAGCCCCCAGGAAGGGTTTTTCCAGGCAGGTTCCTCACGGACAAGGGGCCCAAGTTCACCCTGCTCTCTTTGTGGGCTGATGGTCTTGAGGTTTTCTGTTCAAGAAGGTATTTGGGATAAGTCCAGCCATCAGTCATTCATGCCATATGTGTTTATTGAGCACCTACTATGTACAGAATATCAAGGCTACAGTGGCTAGCCAATGAGGGAGATGTCCCTGTTTTCACAGAGTATTGTTGGGAAGGGACAGACAAGACCTCTTCCTGGTGGTGGTGGCAGCAGGGATGTAGGTGAGAGAGGGGAGGGGAGCTGGTCGGGGGTGAGGGATGGTAGTAAGAAGTGGGGAGGATGTTAGTAGGATTGGGAAGGAGGGTAAAAGGAGGTGGGAGGAGTCTGGTAAGGCCCTTTTTTTTTTTTGTAGCTTAGTGAATTTAATAACTTTTTTTTTCCTTTTTTCCTTTTTTTTTTCCAAATAGTTTATTGTCAAATTAGTTTCCACATAACACCCAGTGCTCATCCCCACGAGTGCCCTCCTCCATGCCCATCCCCCCCTCCCCCCCACATCCATCAGTCCTCAGTTTTTGTCAGCATTCAAGAGTCTCTCATGGTTTGCCTCTCTCCCTTTCCCCCACCATTTCCCCCCTTCTTCTCCCCCTTGTTCCTCCATCAAGTTCCTCCTAATCCTCCTATACGTGCAAACATATGATATTTGTCCTTCTCTGCCTGACTACTTTCGCTCAGCATAACACCCTCAAGGTCCATCCATGTTGCTACACATGGCCAGATTTCATTGTTTCTCATTGCCATGTAGTATTCCATGGTATAGATAAACCACATCTTCTTGATCCATTCATCCGTTGATGGACACTTAGGCTCTTTCCATGTTTTAGCTATTGTGGAGAGTGCTGCTATGCACATTGGGGTACATGTGCTCCTATGCATCAGCATTTCTGTATCCCTTGTGGTAAGGACCACTTAAAATGGGGTGATCAGGGGCACCTGGTGCCTCAGTCGGTAAGCATCTGACTCGATTTTGACCCAGGTCATGATCTCATGGTTTGTGAGTTCAAGCCCTGCATAGGGTTCCATGCTGACAGTGTGGAGCCCACTTGGGATTCTCTCCCTCTCTCTCTGTCCCTCCCACTCTCTTCTTTCAAAATAAATGAGTAAACTTAAAAAAGTAAAAGAAAAATAAAGTAGGGTGGTCGGGGAAGTCTTTCTGGAGGAGGTAGTATTTCAACAGAGTCATGGGTAAGGGAGTGAACCACGGGCTGCCGCGGGAAGGGGCATCCCAGGAGGAGGGATTAGTGAATGCAAGGGCCTGGGGAAGGCAGTGTCCCCAGCAGGAACCCAGCGTGACAGAAGCAGAGTGAGCAAAGGGGAGATGAGTCAGGTCCAGCAATGCACTGAGAGGCTTTCACAACGACAGAGAGGCTGACAGCAAGCCTGGCATTTTCAAAATCGTTCTGGCTGCGGTCTGGAGAACAGACTGTAAGGGGCAGAGGGGAAGCAGAAAGGTGAGACAGGAGGCTTTCGGTCCTCCAGGTGTGAAAAGGAGGTGGCTCAGACCAGGGAGCGGTGGTAGAGAGGAGAGAGATGGCTGCATCTGAGATATTTTTTGTAGCTAGGTTGACAGGAATTGTTGACAAATTGGATATCGAATGTGGCCGGAAGACACGAGTCAAGTCTGAGTCCTAGGTTCTTGGCCTGAGCAAGTGGGTGTGCAGTGGTGCATTTCCTGAAATGGGGAAGACTGGGGTGCTGTGACAGGTTGGAGAAGGGCCGGTACAGCATCAAGACTTTGGTGATGGATGACTGAAGCTTCAGATGCCATTAGTGTCCCGATGGGGATGTCGAGGCGGCAGGCAGATATATGAGTCTGGAGTTTAGGAGAGAGGTCGGGCTGGAGATATAAATTTTGAAGGCATCAGCCCAAGATGGTTTTAAAGCCATGAGATCACCAGGAACTGGGGACAGATATGTATCAGAGAGGGTCTGTGGGCTGAGTCCAGGAGCCTGTAACACTCAGATGTGGAGAAAGAAAGAGCACTCAGTTCAGGACATTGAGAAGGAGCTGTCATGGACACCGGGGGAAATCCAAGAGAATGAGGTTGTCCTGGAGGAGGAGGGACGTCAAGGGTGAGGCCATCAACTGTACGGAAGACTGCCGAGGGGCCAACAAGATGGACGATGGAAGCTAGACATTGGCCTTAGAAACATGGCGGTCATCGGTGACCCTGACATCAAAAGCTCTGAATTCTTGGATTGCATTTTGGCATTTCACTGACCTTCACACAGAGACGTTCCAAGAATTAGCCTCATTTCTTAGAGATATGTCTTTGAGGAATGTCTTCCACTGCATCTCAGCTGTCTAGGCATGGGCACCGATGGGTGGTCATTCTCCCAGTGGAGCACTGAAGACATCTGCCTCTTTTGAGCAACTAAAATTTTCCATCGTAAGCACCTGGATTCTTATTTCCTTCTCTGCTTTGGCCACCAGTTGCCTGGTACTTGCACTGGGACAGTGTTTTTATGTGACAAACTGACTGTTGGCCTGTTTTATTTTTTTTATTCTCATTTTCCCTTTGCCCTGGTTACTTTGTCTACATTCTTCTGATCCTCCTCTGATGTATGTATTTTTCTCTAATGTATAATTAAAACATTTTAAAAAATGTTTATTCATTTTTGAAAGAGAAAGAGAGACAGAGTGCAAGCAGGGGAGGAGCAGAGAGAGAGGGAGACACAGAATCTGAAACAGGCTCCAGGCTCTGAGCTGTCAGCACAGAGCCCAACGTGAGGCTTGAACTCACGAACCATGAGATCATGACCTGAGCCGAAGTTGGACTCTTAACCGACTGAGCCAGCCAGGCGCCCCTCTCTAATGTTGAATTTTGATGTGTAATCACTGCATATCTTCTAAGAATCATAAGAAGGTAAATAATATAGCAGATGCCGAACATTCTGACCATTACATAGATATCACTGAGCCTTAAGAACCTGCATGCTTCATGACAGAGAGGAAATGGACTGGGTGTGGAGCCAAGGGGTATTTATTCTAGTTCTGGCTTTGTCATTAAATAGCTGTGTAACCCTGGCTAATCAACTGCCCTCTCTGAGCTTTGGCTTCTCCAACTATCAAACACAGGGTTATCCTTAGGGTTAGCAAACACGAGGCACACATGCACTGGCCACCATCTAGCGACATAGCAGACAACAGTGAATAAGGCACCCTTTGGCATTGACTTAATTTTTTTTTTTAATTTTTTTTTTTTTTTAATTTCTAGGCATTGACTTTAAACAATACATCGGAATCCTTCTTAACACAATGCTTCAGGCCAGAGCTACCAATTCATAGAAGCTGGCATGTTACATGAGATCTTCTTGCATTATAGGACGGAGTAATGTCTCAGGGTGAGATTAATTGGTGGCCATGAACTGGGACTGTAGGAATGGTGCTTTCCCTGGCTATCTGCAAGTTTGTGTTACGCCCCCTTTCACAAAAGAGCTATGTTAGTACATGTTTTCGCTAACCAAGAGAAAGCCGAAGAAGGTTTTCACTTCTACGAAATGGTAATTGCTTTTTTTGCTTCCCATCATTTTGGATGACGGGAGGTTTCGTAGGAATGTTCTACTTTTGGGTAGTAGCGTCTGTAGTGACTAGTAGTGACATTCCTCCAAGTAGTGCCTGTAGTAACATTCCTTCAAGAAAAAAAATTCCATAGCAGAGGGGGTGGGAAGGCTCTACAATAACTATAAAGTGCACTATGTAGTTCCTGGCATTTGTCATTGGATCTCTCACCAAGAACGGACCATACCTTCTATCTATTTCAGGTGAGACCTTGGGATATAAAGTTCTTCATAGATTTCAAAGCTTACTCTTTTTTTTTTCTTTATTGTTTTTTATTTATTTCTGAGAGAGAGAGACAGCGTGAGCAGGGGAGGGTCAGAGAGAGAGAGAGACGCAGAATCTGAAACAGGCTCCAGGCTCTGAGCTGGCTGTCAGCACAGAGCCCGACGTGGGGCTTGAACCCACGAACTGTGAGATCATGACCTGAGCCGAAGTTGGACGCTTAACCGACTGAGCCACCCACGTGCCCCCAATGCTTACTCTTAAAGACAGTGATTTGTCTTCTACAAGACACCTTCATTGTGTTTTTCTTCACATAGAAATAAGGAAATAACCAAATATTTCCACTTAAACAGTCCTTCATAAATCTGGGGGGGGTAGGAAACTTTTTAAATGGGCCATTTGGTTCTTAATTAAATAATTGATTAAAGAAATTCCCTGTCACTTCCATACAATTGAGTATACCTCTGTCTATCTGTGTTCTTTCTCTAGGATTCATTGAACCCCAACTATGTGGTTCACAATCTTAAGGTTTTTTTCTAATGAAATAACCCTACCAGTTAGCTATTTTCATTATTCCCGTTTTACAGCCCAGACAATTGAGGCTGGAAGAGGTAAAGTGACTAGCCCGAAGTATTCCTGAAAACCTTCTTCCATCATGTCTCTGATATAATGACATTCTCATCCTAAAACTCTTCTAAGAATTCTGGTTTCCCACCTTAGTTTCTGAAACACGGATCAGAACTTGCTCCTGGATTCAGCAGAGGGAAGGGGAAGCTGTCAGAGAGAGGGTCACGCCTCCTACCTTTATCCACTCCCTCACGTAATCCCTGTAATCGCCGCTGCAGCCTGGGAGGTAGGTACTGTTATGATGCCCCTTCCACTGATGAGAAAACAAAAGCTGTCTTGTCCGAGGTGGGGATTTGAACCCTGGCTGTAGGGGACCCCAAATTCTTTCTTCTTTAGTCTACTGCCCCTCAGGATGAACCACAGGCAGACGTCATTCCTTTTCAGAAATGAAAATGAAGGGATAAGACGGTTCTTGGGATTTCCAAATGTGGACCTTTTAAAATTCATACGCACAGATGCTGGGAGTGGAGGGAGGGAGACAGCCAGAGGGAAAGACGCGGTGTCAGACGGCTGTTTGCACATGATGATCCTGGTCTCCTGTAGCGGGTGATAAGTGGGTCACTAAGCTCTGTGGGCAAGAATGTGTGTTGGGATCCACTCTGGGCTGGGTGCTCTTGACAATGAATCTTTCTTGAATGAATAGTGATGAATGAGTGAGTAAATGGCCACCCTGTTTGTTTCCCTTCCACACTGTGGGACCAAGCCCCAGGGAATACCCTGTACGTTGCATCTTTCAAAAACTCCTTGGCAATCTAGAGCCTTCCACGTCCTGCTTGCTTTTCCCTACCGAGCTCCAAAGGCACTAATAACACCCCCTACGTGCCCACCCACTTCTGCCTTTGGAGCGGCATCTAGGGGATTTGCGACAGCAGCAAGAACTGGCTGACAACACAATTCTTCCTGTTTCCCGGGAAAGCCTTTATTTTGCTTTGTTCTGCACTTGAAAGTGAGCACGCACAAGACTGTCAAGAAAGGTTCCTTCAGGCTGGGCTGCTTGGTTGGGACACAAGGCATGTTGGGCTGGGTGGGGGAGAGGGAAGAAGGCCAGCCTTGGGGACCCAGGGAGGCTGGAATGGAGGCCATCGCCACTGTGTGACCCTGGACAGGTCATCGGAACTCACCTACCGTCCAGGTTCGACTAGCTCTCAAATCAAAGAGCCAGCCTGAGCTGCTCCCGGGTCTTTTCTAGGTGAAAAGCATGCATTTAAAGACTAAGTTCACAACGAGTGGCTTGCACGGAGCAGCTGCAGAATCAATCCTTGCTGGTCTAGTTTCCCAAACAGCACTTTCCCTGATCCTTTCCTGAGTGCATCTTCTGAGAGAGGCCGGAGAGAGGGCACTGGGTCCCTGAGCTGGCGACAGGGGAGGGGAGGGAAGGGGAGGGTGGTACAAGGCGGCAGAAGAAGAACTTCAAGATAATGAGAGATTGCATCAACTCTCCCCCCACCACCCCCCAGCTGTCTCTGGTTCTGGAAGCCAGCAAAAATAAAGCGGTGGGGGGGGGGAGGGGTGGCATTTATTTTGGAGTTGTATCGGAAGTTGGAGTGTCAACCGGCTGAAATGCCGCCTTCTCCTGCGGGCTAACGGTGTGGGTGACAGCCCGCACATCCAAATGAGGGAGCGATTAGACCGCTCGCCTCTGAAGATGGATTTCTTGGTTGCGGGAGCCGGGTGGGGGCTGGGCTGGTGCGGAGGGGACGGCAACATTAGGCTTTGGCAAGTTAATTAGGGTTCAGGAGTCCAGCCAGCGGGGAGAGAGGCTGGATTTGCATAAAGCTCATTTACATAATGTTCTTCACAAATTGTGCAGCCAGAAGGCTGCAGGGCTGGGAGGGAGGGAGAGGCGGTTAGCGCCGGAGGCGGCAGCAGCCTTGGGGGGGGGGGGGAAGGGTGAGGCCCCAGAGTTGGGGGGGGCACAGTCCCTCCTGCCCCTTCCCGCCCCCTGCCTCCGTCGTCCAGACCGATCTGGCACGTTCTCACCCTTTCTCGGGTCCACTCCTTTGGCCCCGCCCTGCCTCTAAAGTGTCCCTGGCTTGAAACCTTTTCCATGACACGCTGGGGATTAAGTGCAAACCCGATAGCCAGCCTTGTGGTCTGGCCCCTTCCTGACCCCATCTTTCTCTTGTTCCCTCTCCCCACCTAAGCTCAGAGCCCTGAAAGGCTCTTGCAAGTTTTCGCTCTTGTGTTACCTGCCTTGAAATGGCCCGTCCCACAGAGCGTCTTGAGGACACTCTCCTGCCTCCCTTGTTCCAAATGCTCTCCTCTGGGAACATTCTGTCCCATCCCTGTGCCCTCCTCAAGTGGACTGAAAGCCCCCTTTCGTGTGGCCGGAACTTATCACGTGGTGTAGTTCAGGGAGGGTCTCTTTCCCCATCAGACTGGGACTCCCCCAGGAGAGAGGTTTGCTTGACACAGCCCTGTATCCAGCTGGGCAGTGGCATGCAAACAGCAGGTGCCCAATAAATGTGCGCTGGGTGAAGGAAATTGGCCATCTCAGCCAGAGATTGGAACCAGGTTCCTGTCTGCCTGAAATGAGCAAGACTCATCCTTCTAATTTCTCTATCTACGTTCTTTCTCGCCTTAATCATTAACCAGTGCTGTGTTCAGAGCTGCAGGGGACAAGGGCAAGGCGCCCAGAAGGGAGTGGTGCCCTCTGAGCAGGACCCTTCCCTGGAGGCAGCATCATACAGGTCAGACGGACCAGAGGGAAAGGGGCGCCCCGGCTGGGCGAACCGCACATGCCAGTGCGGGGAGGTTGGGGACTGCACACAGGGTTTGGAACGTGGCGAGGGGGCAGGGGTGGGTGGGCTGGAGGCAGAGCTGAGACAGGAAAATTTGGGGAGCTTCAAATTCCAAGTGGAAGGGGCTGAACTGCATTTGGTACGTTCTGGAAGTTTGGGATCACGGACAAGAAAGTAAACAGTCGCATCTCGTGGACACCTGCTCCGTGCCGCTGAGCATGTGACCGCCTTGGACAGCCGGGCACCTGTTCTACTATTCTATCCAGAGTTACTGCTTCGGGGGACAGGGGGCTCGACGCGCTGGCCTGAGCTCTCAAGGGTGGTTAAGTGGAAAGGGACTTTTTTTTTTTTTTAATTTTTAAAATGTTTTTTATTTATTTCTAGGAGAGAGAGAGAGAGAGAGACAGCGTGAGCAGGGGAGGGTCAGAGAGAGAGGGAGACACAGAATCCGAAGCAGGCTCCAGGCTCTGAGCTGGCAGTCAGCACAGAGCCCGACGCGGGGCTCGAACCCACGAACCGCGAGATCATGACCTAAGCGAAAGTCGGTCGCTTAACCGACTAAGCCACCCAGGCCCCCTAAGTGGGAAGGGACTTTGAACTCCGGTTTCAAATGCTGGCCAGCCTTCTAAACTGGGTTGATTTGTGTTTAGAGAAATACGTAAAAGGAAAGGGAAAGGAGAGAGAGGTGGGGGAAGGGAAGGAGGGAGGAAGCCACAAAGGGGGGACGGCTCAGAAAATCACAAGGAGGAAATTCACAGGTGTCCGTGGGCCTGGAGAACCCCAGGGACGCCTTCTGCCCCAAGACAGCTGCTGTCCGACACACCTTTCTGTGATGAGGTTCTCGATCTGCCCTCCAAGCCCTCCAATATGACCGTCACTACTAGCCTTCTGTGGCTACCTAGTGCTTGAACAGTGCTCGGTGCCACTGGAGAGCTGAATTTTAATTACATTTAAATTTAAATTTGAATAGCCCTGTATTTAAATGCCTTACCCTAAATTTCAATGTGAATAGCCATCTGAAGGTAGTGGCCACCGGGAGAGTGCCTTTGTAAGAAGAGTCCTTTCTTAAAGGACTTTCTTAAGTCCCAGGGCCTGGCTTGGGTTTTCTTCGGGTCCCTCTCCGGCACCCAGCCTGGGCCTCTGTTCTGAATCAGGCATCCTGGATTGTCTCTCTCTCTCTCATGTTCCTGGACATCCCACCCACACCGAGGTTTAATTTTAACTGATTCTCTCTCAAGGACAAAGTATATATTTTTATTTAAATTTATGTCGCCTGAACCATTTCCAAGTTTTACTTTTAGAACCTGTCAATATTAGTGACATGTGGCATTTTAGGTACTTTTCTGCTGGTGGGGCCTAAATTTATTGTCATTTTATGTCACTCGGCAAAATGCACAAAATGCCAGAAGTGTTATAAACAGAGACGATTTATGTTCGGGTTAGGTGAGGTTAAGAGAATGAATATAATCCATTTTTTTTTCCCAGAGACTTTTATGTGAGTGTGCAAGGCCAGCAGGTGCACATTTGACACTCGGTGGGAAGTCTTTTCCAAGTGACAGGAGCTGGTAGATGTACACAGGGGCCCAGTTACAGCTGCTCTGAACCGGTCTCGCCATGCCCTGCTGTGTGGATACTGGCTCCTGGTCCCAGGCTCGCAGCACGGGGTTGCGTACACAGTAGGTGTTCAATTAAGGCTTGAGGAAGAAAGGATGGAGAGAAGGAACGAGAGAGACATCAGTGGGCATTCTAATGACTCCTCCAGTCAATCTTTGGGAACCTTGTCACACCCCTGCTCAGAACCTTTCGGTGACTCCTAGTCCCTTGGAGTTTGGCTTACTAGGTCCTTCAAGATCCGGCACCTGGAGGTGTGTCCGGCCTCCCCTTTCTGCAGGTTTCATGTTCTCACTCCTTGCCTTTGCACGTGCTGATCATGCAGCTGGAGGTACTCCCTGATCTTCCCCCTCTCGGATGCCGGAAGCCTCCACCTCCAGGTGCCGGATCCTGAAGGACCTGGTAAGCCAGAACTCCAGGGGCTAGGAAGTCACTGAAAGGTTCTGAGCAGGGGTGTGACGGGTTCCCAAAGATTGACTGGAGGCGTCATTAGAATGCCCACTGGTGGGGGCGCCTGGGTGGCTTAGTCGGTTAAGCGTCCGACTTTCGCTTAGGTCATGATCTCACGACTCGTGGGTTCGAGCCCCGCGTCGGGCTCTGTGCTGACTGCCAGCTCAGAGCCTGGAGCCTATTTCAGAGTCTGTATCTCCCTCTCTCTCTGACCCTCCCCTGCTCACACAGTCTCTCTCTCTCCCTCCTAGAAATAAATAAAAATATTAAAAAAAAAAAAAAGAATGCCCACTGATGTCTTCAGTAACTGGCTCAAAGCCCTCCATCCTTTCCAACCCTTACAGCCTATTCCCGCAAAGAGTGGATTGCTCCGTCTTTGGGAAATCTGTTCTCTGTCTTGCTCTGCCTTTAGTGAAGGGCTCTCCAGGTTGCCCCCAGGAGATCACTGAGGGCGTGCTGAGGGGGTCCTGTCCTCTTATCCTGGCTCCTGTGGACACGGTGACAGACGAACGATCACTGGATGATGTAACACACGGGTGCCCGCTGAGTTGGTGCTCAGCCGCCGCCGCCCGAGGACCCTGCTGTACCAGACCTGCTATCGCCAGACCGTAGACCCGTTGTCTCTGCCTCTGTGCTCCATGTCCTTACAAGTTCACGCCTTTAAAAATTTCCCTTATTGTCACGTTATTGGGTTTTGTGGGAGGGGTGTGTTCAATGTGCCATCTTCACTGGACCTCGGTAACGAATGTAAAGATCGTTCTCTGTTTGAGTAAATTGCTTCCTTCCTTGGGTCTCTGATTCTTCTTCCGTCAAATGAGGGAGGTGGGCTGGATGGGTCCTAGGGTCCAGCCAAAGTCCGAGAGGGTGGCGGTGCTGGTCAGAGGCGCCCGCGGGCCATGAGCAGGGGGTTTGTTCCCTGTGCTCCTCCATCACTGCCAGCAACCCTGTGCCGCTAAGTCTCTTTCCACCATCTGTTTTCTGCCTCCCAAACTCCACCACTGGTGGGAGGTTCTGAGGTTCCTTCCTTCTTGTTCAGCCCATGGTGACCGTAACGGACACTTGTCCCGTCCTGCAGCCTCCCCAGGGCTCTGGCCAAGTGCCCGTCTCATCTCGATGTGTCCAGCATCCCGCCCCTGGAGGATGCTTAGGCAACATTCGTCCTCAGCCCGACGTGACGGCATCTGAATCGGGTCGTTCAGGAGCACAGCTGTGGCCATGAGGCAAGAAACGTCATCTTACAAAATGAACTAAATAGCCAAAGTTCCATCCATAGTCTAGCTCGTTATTAGTATTCCGTTCCTTTTTATATGGGTGAGTCATGGTCCGTTGTATGGGCAGAACACTTTTTGTGTGTCCCTTCGCCTGAGGACAGGCTTTTGCATTGTTTCTACTCTTTGGCTATCCGGACCAGTGGTGCTACAAACGTTTGCGTACAAGTTCTTATCTGATGCTCGGTGACAGAAACCAGACCCAGAAGCTTGCCGATTGCATAATCCCATTTATAAGAAATGCCCAGAATAAGTAAATCCATAGAGACAGAGAGTGGATTAGCTGTTGCCAAGGTCTCTAACGTTCCTCCTGGGGGTGATGGGGGCTGGCGCTCCACAGAGGTACTGTTTGCACAACCCTGGGAATGTTCCAAATGCCACCGGATCGGACCCTTTCAGGCTGGTTAATTTTCTGTGATGTGAGTTTCACCTCAATGAAACAATTCGTTACTAAAAGCCTCACTCAGGCAATGTTCTCTGCCGCTCAAGCCTCTCCCCTGCAGCCCTCCCCTCCAGCGCTGCCCCCACTCGGCCAGTCCCTACCCTCCTGCACTCTCTGAATTGATTTTTCTCACTCATCTTGGCAGGTTAGTGATCACCGTTCTCAGCAGAAATCCCTTCCATTTCATTACCCCTGGTGAGAAACACGGGGCGGTGGGGGGTGGGACGGGGGCTGTGTTTCACTTCCCTCTCCGTCTCTGCATCAGGCGGGACACCGAGGGGGAGATCTCGGCACTGGACACCCCCAAGGAAGGAGGTCAGTGGAATCAAAGGGGTGGAGGCCCCTTCTTTGCTCTTTCCAGCCTCCAGGCTCCGGTCCCACAGCAGCTCTCTGGCTCCCTCCCTTTCTCTGCCCTCCATCAGCACTGCATTTCCGGGGCTTCCCATGGCTTGCAGAGCCCATTTCTATGCATCGCTCCATTTAATCTTCACACCACTTCTGAGGGGCTGGGACTGTCACCTCCGTTTTACAGGTGAAGAAGTGAGGCTGGGAGATAGGGAGCCGCAGGGCTACAGGCCCTGGCAAGGCTGTCCTGGACTGTGCCAGACTTGGCTAATTAAGGTTGGCTCCATCCATCTTCCTGCCCTGGCGGGGTCCGGGCAGAAGGAGCCGGGCATTGAGCAGGCCACAGACTGGGGTCCCAATCCCAGTTCTGCCACTTACCCATCTCCCTGGCCCTGCTTCTCGTTGAGCTGTCCAACTGAGGTGGGACAGGGCTGGCAGACGAACTCCTAAGGCTGGGAGCTCGTAACGCAAGCTGGGGCTCCCCTGGCACCGGCTGTGGGACCCAGGGAAGCTGCACCCCCTTTTGGAGGCAGGTACCTCTTCCCCATCCTCAAAACATGCTTAGGAATAATGCCTGCCTCTCTGGATTATTGCAAGGATCACGAGTTATAGCTCCCACACAGCTTTCAGCACATGCCTGGCACGTGAGGAAACGTTTAATAAATACTCTCAAAGGAAACAATACCATTATATTTCATTGGATCTAGGATGCTCTCACAAGGGTGAGGTGTATCCTGAATTCACAGATGCCAACATGTGAAAAAACAAAGTGTGCTTTGAATAAAAAATGCTCTGTTGTGTGTAATGCTTACCCATTAGATAGGTGGGGAAATGGAGGCTCAGGGAGGTGAGGTCACGTCCTTTATATTACAGTTTGCAAGAGGTGAAGCCGAGATCAACTCAAGTCTGTCTGCTATCAAAGCCAAAGTTCAGATAAAACAAACAGATATGATCATAGGATCGTGTTTTGCTACATAGTTACAGTCCTGTGGGGGGTGAAAGACAAACATCACCACCACCATCACCATCATCATCATCATCATCATCATGTCTACTAAGCATTCTATGAAGATGATTTCATTTAATCCCAGCAACAACTCTGTTATAATCTTCATTTTACATATGAGCAAATAGAGGCTCAGAGTGGTAAAGCAACTGACCTTAGGTCACACAGCCAGGAAATGGTGACCCATGTGAGCTCCATGGTAGACTTCTTAAACCTTAACCTGGGTGCAGGGAGATTAGCTGGAAGGACCCCTGTCCATGCTTGGGGGTCTCCCAACTGCCCCCTGCCCCACCCAGGCCCTCAGCGGCGAGTCCCCCGGGCTCCCACCCACTTCTCTGGGACTGTTCTGTCCTCAGCCACTGTCTGTGCTTGTGGGGACCAGGGCTGGGGCGGTGGGCACGGGGAGAGAGTGTGCAGTGTGCATATCGCTCCATTAAAATTTTATGCGGATTCAAAAATTCAGTGTTGACTCTGGTGACGCAAATAGGTATGAAAATTCTGAGGAAGGCACACTCATTGTTACCGAAATCAAATGGTTGAACGGCCACTAATGAGGCAGACAAGGAGCCTTGCTCACCCTCTGAGGATTGGGGGAGACAAGAGGAGCGATCGCGCTACATTATTCATACCCTCTTGTTTGAGCTTCAAATCTCAAGGAGGCTCTGGAAGGGGAAGGGAGAGAGGGCAGAGGCGGCGGAGGGGGTGGCGGGAAGAAGACCCCACTCTGCCAGCTGCAGAAGGCCAGTGACTAATTGACAATTACTCACAAAGCCCCCTCCCCAGGGCACCCCACTTCTAGCTCATTTTTAGCACTGGCCCACAAGCGCCTGCCGTGGTGCCCGGATCCCCCATGTGGCCGTGTGAGTCTGAGATGCTGTCAGACACCAGAGAATGGACAGGCTTTCTGGGCCTGGCTCTGTGAGTTGGGGCTGGTGGCTAAACCTCTCTGAGCCTCAGTTTCTTCCCCTGCGATGTTGGGGAGGCCAACTGGCGCCTCTTCTCACCTACTTTGAGGGGAGGTGGCATTTCTGAGGTTCCAATGCTGCAATGCAGAGCTTCTCAGATGGGAATCACTCAGGGGTTTTGCTGGAAGGTGGGTTCTGCTCCAGCAAGTCAGGGGCAGGTCCTGAGAGTCTGCATTTGTAGCCCAGCCCCCAGGCCAGGCAGATGTTGCCGATTTGCAGACCATCCTTTGAGAAGCCAGCGGGGGGCCATAAAAATGGGAAAGTGCTTTTGTAGAGTGGATCTGCTCATCTCAAGTCTTTCTGCGTATGGGCATCTCCGAGGAGTCTGTAAACACGCAATGTCCATCCACACCCCTTGAAGGTTAAGTGTAACTGGTTGGGTCCAGGTACCTGTAGTTTTTTTTTTTTTTTTTTTTTAATTTTTAATGTGTATTTATTTTTGAGAGAGAGACTGACAAGGTGAGCAGGGGAGGAGTAGAGAGGGAGGGAGACACAGAATCTGAAGCACACTCTGGGCTCTGAGCTGTCAGCACAGAGCCCGATGCGGGGCTTGAACTTGGAACCGTGAGATCATGACCTGAGCTGAGGTCGGACACTTAACCCACTGAGGCCCCCAGGCACTTGCAGTTAGTTGTAAGCCCCGCACCTCTTGGTTGTCAGAAGTAGCCCAGATTGTTGCCATTCTTATTACTAATAGTCCTCTACTGTTTAGCCCCCTCATGTTTTCCTGCCCATTTTGCAAGATCTCCTCTCTCCAGTCCCCTTCAGCAACCATTGCCACCATGTATGGGATGCAAAGGCCATGTATCCCTTGTCACTGAGCAAAACTGTTGGCCAGGACGAGCCTGAAGAACCAATCACCCTCCCTGAGTGGGAAGAGAAGACTGCCCTCCCTCCAGGTTTGAAGGATGCACTTGGGGGCTCGCTGTCTTCAGGGGTGGGGCACGTGCGAATGGCAAGTCACCGGGAAGTTGCCCCTTCTGTTCTTTCGAGAGCTGCCCCATCACACAGATGGCACGTGCTCTAAAAGTAGAAATGAGATCCGAGACACAGAGGTAAAGCCAGCTCATGGGGCAAGGGACTGCTACCTGCCAGCGAAGGCTGTGTGGAATGTGCAATCCCGCCACTGACCACGCACCGGTACAACTAATAAACAGGTTTCCCCAGTCCTCCCTGCATTTCGTAATTATTACTCGGCTATAAAAATCCCTTCTCTCTCCTGCCAACGTTATCTTAGTAAACGTTATGAGCGCTCACGAGGTTAATGCAGGGCTGTAAATCCACGGTGGGTCGAACAAGAGAGACTTGAGGAACTGTTCATAAATCTACTGAAATGGCTCCAGTTTGTTTATTTAATAAAATATCATTTTCTAGAGACGCGCGGGGCACTGAGGGGTTCACACCTTGGAGGGCGTGTGGAGAGGGGGTAAGGTGAGATCTGCAGAGGACGGCAGGCCCTTGCACACGGGCGTGCACATGGGTGTGTACATGGGCGGAGCGCGTGGCCGTGTGGAGCGCGGGGGCAGTAGTGAGATCTGCTAGGGCACCGTTCTGAAGTCGGTACCTGTTCCACTTAAGGCAGCCTGTTCTCTCAGAATTATTTAATGGGTCTCGTCAATATTTGAAACGGTGCTTCAAAGCCCAGGACATGTGTAATGCTGTTTGCACAGCATGAACACCTCCCCGAGACAATCTTCTGGGATTTGTTAGGGGTGCTTTGCCCCACGCTGGGCTGTTAAATCAACAAGTCAGGCTTCCCTTACGTGGCTTGGAATAAAATGCTAAAAGCATGGGCATCGGAGTCAACAGACATGAGTTCTACATGGTGGTGTATCGGATACATGGTGGTGTATCGGTGAGAATCACAGAATTTGGGCCTGGGTCTGAGTCCTGTTTCTAACATTTAACCAGATGAGTGGCCTCTGTGGGCGGGTTATTTAACCTCTGGATTCTTGTGAAATGATTTTAACATCTATCTCTTAGGGTTCTGAGTATGATGTGAGGTACTATGGGTAAAGCGTTTGTATAGGTTTGGCATGTTGTACAAGCTCAATAAATAATGGCTAGGGGTAGAGTGGAGGAAACGTGAGAGGCACAAATGAGGGTGACCAGACTGTATTAAACAGTTTTAAGTCTTAAATTAATCTCAGTCTTAAAATGGGAAAGCCCCATATCCTGGGGGCTCCCTCTGTCTGGGAAAAACTGGACAGCGATATTTCCTAGCAGGAATGGATAAGTCAGTGCTCGAAGCACCCTTAACTCTGGGTTTAATTTGGCCACAGCTATTGATGATTTAATAACAGCTGGCTGATTATGGAGGCTTCATCCAAAAGACTCTAATTCCTTAAGGCTAATTGCTGAGCGTTTGATTAACCCAGTGGCTCTCATTAGAATCACCTGAAGAGCTTTCCAAACATACCAATGACCGGGCCTCAGCCCAGGCCAGGGTTTCTCCAACTCCCTGCTATTGACAAATTGGGTTGGATTATGCTCTGTAGCGGGGGGGTGGGGGGTCGGGGGTGGGGGGGGTGGGGGGGTAGAGGCTGCTGTGTGCAGTGTGGGATGTCGAGCTGCATCTCAGGCCTCCCCTCTGAAGATGCCAGTAGCGATGCACTAGTCTCCCGACAACCAAACACAGATCCTGGGTGGCAATATCACCCCCAGTTGAGAAATGCCCTGGACCAGTTCAAGAATCTGGGGAGTGGGGTGGGAACTGAGCTTTGGTATTTTGTAGGAAGTCCCCTGTCCCTGGCTGACCATAGCTTTCAATCATGGTCAAACTCATTGTGAATGTGGGTGGATGCTGATATCCAAGGTAAACTTTGGAAGGGGCTGGAGCTGATTTGGGGTTCAGCTCAAGATGAGCGTGGAAAGGGGAGGTAGGCGAAGACCTTATGTGACGAAAGGTGCTGAATTCCGGCCCCCAAATGTGCCCTCTCTTACCTGCCACCCAGCTCAAATGTCACCATTATATACGAATTCCTCTAGGAATGTGTCCATTTGGGTTCTATGATACTTCTGCAAGACAGGACGTGATGCTGTTTATTAGTCGCTCCTGACTTCTTCATGGTGGAAGCTGTGCTGGTTCGCAAAACATTTTGGCTGAATCATGCAGGTCTTACAGCTCTCTGGGGTATTTGCACACATTTCAGAAAAATGACCTTCAGAGAGGTGGAGCAGTTTTCTCAGAGTCGCACAGCTGGTTGCCAGCATGGCAAGAAGCAAAACTCAGGACAAGTTACTGACTTGTAGTGACTAGCCCACTCTTTTTTTTTTTTTAATGTTTTATTTATTTCTGAGAGAGAGAGAGAAGCATGAGCAGGGGGAGGGTCAGAGAGAGAGGGAGACACAGAATCTGAAGCAGGCTCCAGTCTCTGAGCTGGCTGTTCGCACAGAGCCCGACGCGGGGCTCGAACCCACGAACCATGAGATCATGACATGAGCCGAAGTCAGACACTTAACCGACTGAGCCACCCAGGTGCCCCTAGCCCACTCTGTCTTCCATTTCCCCCTGTCCCTCAGAGGCCAGAGGGCACTCCAGTTTTGCTAACATTCTCAGAATTACTTAGCTCCTAGTGGAAGTGGCCACCAATCCGATGTGCCTCCCTGGCATTCTGATTAAACGTTAGAACAAGCACATATTTCCTTCTTTTTTTAGGTGAAATCAGATTGGTCAGAGAAGAAAAAGAGGGGTGTGTGTGTGTGAGGGGCGGGGCACGAGGTCTTCCATACTGAGTCAGGGGAGCAGCCACTTTGCTTCAATAGAAATAAAAATAGTCTGTCTTTGCCGTGGAAGGGCTCAGCCCAGCTCTGCCGAGATTGGCTCTCACCTACAGGAAGCAGCTACAGGTCTTGGAGTGGAGGCTGGAAGTGACTCTGAGTGAGGTCAGCGGGTCTCATCGTTCCTGCGAGGTGAAGGGTAGTGACAATCTAATTGTGGAAAGCGATTACAAGGATCATAATAGTGCAAATTGAGAGTGAGTTTTCTGACTGCTAGGAGAGGAAACATTTTAGGATTGGTTTCCTCAGAGAAATCCATCATTTTGATTTTAACTGTGGCGGTTAACACCACGTTCACGCTAATTTTAGAAATGTTCTGAGACAGGAATAGGTTGTCAGGCAGTAGGTAACTTACATTTTCTAGTCTAGAGTGGATAGTGGCTAGAAAATTACATTCGAGAAAGTTCTATGTTTTTAGAGCCACGCCAGTAATTTCTTTAAAAATTTTTTAAAAACATTTCTATTTATTATTGAGAGACAGAGCATGAGCATGGGAGGGGCAGAGAGAGGGGGAGACACAGAATCCGAAGCAGGCTCCAGGCTCTGGGCTGTCAGCGCAGAGCCCAACGTGGGGCTCGAACTCACAAACGGTGAGATCATGAGCTGAGCTGAAGTCAGACACTTAACAACGGAGCCACCCAGGCACGCCAACCCACCAGAAATATCTAATGTAAGCACAGAGATTCCTGGCCCACGTGGAACTGTGTATCAGTTGGAATATTTATGTTGACTGCCACCAGCCTCAGAAGTGAGAGAGAAGGGAAAGGTGGGGTTAAGAGGAGCCATACCTCAGTTACATCACAGAGGAGACTTGGGGGATAAGCTGGAGTCCACTAGTCGGGTTAAGTGGGATGATGATGGAGACAGGAACAGCACACACAAAGCTTCTCTAATGTGGGACTAGAAGAAAGGATCCTACAGCAGGGATCAAGCAGGCTGGGTTCAAGTTCTGGCTCTGGCTCTTACTAATGGACAGATGATTCTGGATTTGTTCTTACCCTGTTTTGGACCTCAGTTTTCCAGTCTTGTGATGAGTGTCAGAGGAGATGACCCATAAGCATCCTACTAGCTGTGACCCTTCTTGGAGATTCAGTGTGTGGTGTGTGTGTGTGTGTGTGGCAATTTTGTGGCTCACCCAAGGCCCTTGGAGTGGTTTTCTGTAAGCATGGTACTTCACATCATCACCTTGGGAAGAGATTTTCTCAGGCCTCAGAAGTTGATAGTTGTTACCTTGATACACTTGCTTCTCTCCCCAGGGACCATGGTCTAGGTTCTTGAGCGGGCGGGGGGGGTGGGGCGGAGGCTAGGATCAGGGTCAAGAGAGCATTCAGAGGCCACAGGCCAAGTCGGCTCATCGCCACTGATGCTCACTCCGTGTTTTGGGACTCTCTGAACTCACAAAGCAAATCAACTGTTAAACATGTGAATATTGGTTCCATCAGCCGAACTGACCGCAAGACTTCCTGGGTGCAGTGGAAAGGCTTGGGTTTTGCAGCCTAATGGGGATGGATTTAAATGGTGGCTGGGTCACCTGCTCGTGAGCAAATGACTTAACCTCTGTGAGCCTTTGTTGCCCACCTGACAAATGGGGATTGTAATATGCAACATTAGATAACAATAGAGCCAACCTCATAAGATTATTATGAGAATCAGTGTGTAATTTCTGTAAGACGGTATAATTGGTATGACCTGCAGGAGGCATGAAGAAGTGTGGTAAATTAGCCCCACGGAGGGGAGGGGTGTGACAATCAGAAAACTTTCCATAGGAAGTTATACCTAAGGTACTTTAATTGGGAGTAATGGATGTAAAACACTTAGTAGAATACCTGATGTGAATTACATGCTCAGAAAGAAAGAAGGAGAGAAGAAACGGGATTTTCTGAGGTTGCTGGGGAATCCTAAACGCCTCCCGGCGCCTACGGATTCTGATCCACCTCGGTCCTGAACCTTCTCTTCCTGCTTCTTCTTCCTGCCCCACTGCCGCGCATGCTGGGTGCTGGCCCCTTGCCCTGAGTCCTACTGCAGGGGCACCCAGCAGGCACAGACTTGACAGGAAAGGGACAGAAGCAAGCTGGAAAGAGGGGCTTGGAGAAGATTGATGGCGGCGTTGTTGTCATGGCAACAAGAGAAAAATGGGCTCGAGGCCCCACTGCCTGGAGCAGCTCCTCCAGCTCTTCCTGGATTCCAGAGCCTTTGAGGGGAGTTCAGAGGCCTGGGAAGGGACCCTAAGAGCACAGGCGGGGCCTTTGGGTGATAGTCAGTGAGAGGGAGGCCCTGGGACCTCGGATGCTCTTCTAGTAGCTCCTGCTAAATCAATAAACTTTTAAAAAAGACCTGTTCAAACCCCTGAATTAAAAGATGGGGAAACTGAGTGCTAAGGGAGAGAGGGATGAGCACACATATTTCCTGGGAAGCTACTGCGTCCCTAGCTGGTACTTTCAGCCAGCTTCTAATTACTTGCGTCTCTTTTCCACCAGACTGTGTGATCTGGGGGAACAAAGTGGCATCTTGGATAAAGACTAGGTATCAGATCTGGGTTTAAATTCTCTCTCCGTCACTTACTAAGCAGGTGGTAGTGCATGTTATCTTCCTTCTCTCGTCCTCAGTTTCCTCATCTACAAACTAGATAAAGATTATGGCATATAATATTATCTGCCTCAGAGTGGTTGAGATTTTTGAATGGCATAATTGATATAAAATGCTTCATGTAGTGCTTGGGAAAGCATAAATGCTCAATAAATGTCACATGTAATAATATTACAAGACTATTTAGAAAAAAATGAAATTCACATTTTACTGGCTTAAAAACCCCAGTTATTTGGGTAGCTGTGGAGGGGCGGGATCTAGTTTACTTCTTGAACCATCTGATTTTGTCCCTTTGCCTTACTTACATTTATATCTATATTTTTCTGCCTCTTAAAGAGCAGAGCCCTATGGGCTAATGGGAGCACATAGGTCACTAGTCAAGAGACACAGGTTAATAATAATAATAGTTCTCATTTATTGGGAACTTAGATGTGCCAGACTCCTTGCTGAGCTTTTGATATGAATTCTTCCCAGCAGCTCTTCAAGTTAGGTGCTCTTGTAATTCTGTTTTATGAGAGGAAACTGAGGCTCAGAGAGGTTACAAGCCTCATTCAAGGTCACGCAGCTGGTAAATGGCAGAGAGGGGACCTCAGTCACCAGTGGAGTTCTTTCTTTCTTTCTTTCTTTCTTTTTTTTTAAACTGAGGATGGCAGGGGAAGCGTAGCGGTGCTGCTGACCTTGGTCCTGAAACATTAGTGCCAGGAGGGGCTGAGCTGTTCCTTAGAATGTGTGCTCATCAGTGCCTCCTGATCTGCCTCCCTGAGGACACAGGCAAGGGAAGAGGTAGCGGGAAAAGGCAGAGAAGGGAGGATACAGGGAGAGAGTGAGAGAGGATCAGGGTCTTCTGGAAGGACAAAGCTCCTGACCGATCGCTAAGGGAAATAAAAGTGACTTGATGTACATTTTGGATAACAATGTTGCTTTGGAAAGTGCTGTAGGGGACATTTGGTCCTCTTTCTCTCTGTCACACTAGTGGTCAGTAGTCTGTTTTCCTCACAAACGGTGTCTCATTGTCCCTACCTCACAGATTTGTTTTGGAGAGTCAAGGAAAAAAGAGCAAACAACCCAATCACAGTGCCTGGCACATTTGAGTGGTAAGTACATTCTCTTTAGCTCTTCTGGTCTCAGCAGCAGCCTCTGTCCATATTTTCTCTGGCTCAGGCAGGATACCTGCCAACCAGTCCCTGCCCTAGAATGTGGGTTTCCCAGGGAGAATTTCTGCAGCCCAGCCACCCAAGTTCATTTGTAATGCGGGCTTTCCCTGCCATAAAGCTCCAAGCTGCTTGGAAGAGTTAGGAACCACATTTCTTTGCATTAAAAAGTGCCTCGAGTGAGGATCGGGTTCCAATGGTGGCATGTAAATGCCTCTTTCAAGAGGGGAAATTGCTTTGAAGTTACTATTTCCCTGGCTTTGATAATAATCTGCTTAATGTCTTGTGTCAAACTAATTACAGCATAATTACCTTTTTTAATAACAGGTACTTTTAATTGGTGCAGGGTTAAACAATTCTGTTGTAAAAATCGGTTGTTTTACATTCATGGCTATAGTTTACAAAGAACTGGGACAACCTTGTAATATTAAACACTCCATAGAGCTGGGATGGGGCATGAACGAGGACGCCTCCATGCCTCCTCTCCATGACATTGGACCCCTCTTCTTGCCTCACCCGCTCACGGACAGAACTTCTGGTACCAAACTCTTGGAAGAGGAAAAGAAGAATGTGAAAGGCTACATGTGTTCACATTCACCAGCTGGCTTCACTTATAGCTGTACATGCACAAAAGTATGTGAAAGAAATGTCTCTATCTCCATCACAGGGATGTGTAAACTGAGGCTCAGAGAGGTTAAGCAACCTACTCCAGGTCACAATGTCACACAGCTGACCTAGACTTTGAACTCATGCCCCTTGCTTCCAAATCCTATGTTTTTGAAAAGTGGTTTAATGGAGCAGTTAAGAGAGTGAGGATGGGTCTGAAATCCAAAATACCTAGGCTTGATCCCAGCTTTATATCATCATTGCTGTGTGACCAAGGGTAATTTTGTACCTTCTCTGGGCCTCTTGTTTTTTTAAGAGGTAAAATTAAGAGGTAGTAATAGTATCTCCTTCATGGGAGTAATAAGATCATATAAACCAACATAGGCTAAGTGTCTAACACAATAGGTGTCCATACAATGGTAATTCCTCCTATCCCCTCTGAGCATTGCTCTGACCCTGCTTTTCACCTCCCAGATTCCTTCCTTATAGAACCCTGAGTACCCCATAGATGTATTTCCTCACGTCTTGGCTGAAAAAGTGAACACACTCATCTCATTACTGCAGCTTTTTGCATTTCATTAAAAAACCTGACAGGCCATTTCATAATAATTTATTAGCACAGAGTCAATTTTTATTAATTACAATCATTAATTTATCAGTGTTCCCGTCATCTGAAGTTTGGTCAGAAGTGAAAGGCGAGAAGTGCAGAGAGAAAAATGGGGGAGAGTGGAAGTTGCAGTGATCAGGATCCAGTTGGGTGGGGGTGGGGGTGGAAGGGGCTGGTAGGCTCAGTGGGTGGAAATCACCGTCTTGAATGCAGAGCCCGGGAAGGGGGGCAGCATCTAGCATTGGAGGGCAGGCGTCTGACCGTCCAATGATGCTTCCTTCATTGATGCAGGAACAAAGGAAGTGTACGAGTGACATGTGGTCGGGCTTCGCCGACCTCAGGAACAAAATCCTCTAAGTTCTGGCTCTTTGTTGCCCTCCAACCCAGCAGCTTCCCCACTTCAGCTTGCTCACTGCACTGGGCTTTCCATTGTTCTAGCGGATGTCTGCCTCTCCCTCCGGGTTATAAGTTCTTGGAGAGAAGTGACCTTGTCTTAGCTATCACTTGGTCTCCAGAACTTCGCAGAGAGCTCAGTATATAGTTGCTGAATGGACTCACACATGAATCATCTGCCCAGCCCCTGCCTCTTTTATGGAGGTGGAAACTAAAGCCCAGAGAGGACATCTGAACCACCCAATGTCACACAGCTAATTGATAGCCTAATCAGACCCAGGAATTAAACCTGCTGGCCTTTTCATACCTTGCATGTCTCCATTTTGTGTTTTGGCTCCCCCACCTCAGTCTAGCCTTAATCAGAAAAAAAAGTGAAATGAAAAGCAAAAGTATAGGTTGAGAACAAAAGATGAGGCTAACCCGTCAGCGAGGGGTAGGTTGTTTCTGTCTGGGTCCTTGTCATGCTTCAGTGAGTCTTGTCTCTGGTACCCACATCCTGGCTCAATGCTTGTCCTTCTCTGGGCAAGGACCTGCTCAAACGGCTTTACCACAGAATCACTGGGCATGCCAGGGAAGCAGTCACATGTGGAGCCCACCCGGAGCTGTGATCCGTGCTGTTAATGCGGAGACTGAAGTATGGGAACAGCTGCTCTTGGTCCTGACGACACCAGGTCAACTCCCCGGCCAACTGCTCCTGCATGCCAGATCTCGGTGGTGATGGCATTTATCCTGTCCCCTTTCTGCTCTTTCACTCCAGGATGGATTCTGGGCAGCATCCTCCCCCTCCCGCGCCCCAATGCCAGTATACCAGAGCAGACGACTGTCCTGTTTAAGACCTGGGGCCCTGGGACCACACAGACTTGGGTTTGAGTCTCAGCCTAGGGCTGGTACGGTTGCCTTACTGTGCTTCTGTTTTCTTACTTCCAAACGGTCCTAATAATAGTGCCCTGCTCCATGAATTACTGTTAAGACTGAATGTCTTGGGGCGCCTGGGTGGCTTAGTCGGTTGGGTGTCTGACTTTCACTTAGGTCACGATCTCGCGGTTCGTGGGTTCGAGCCCCGCGTCGGGCTCTGTGCTGACTGCCAGCTCAGAGCCTGGAGCCTGTTTCCAATTCTGTCTCCCTCTCTCTCTGACCCTCCTCTGCTCACACTGTCTCTCTCTGTCTTAGAAATAAATAAAAAAGAAAGAAAGAAAGAAAGAAAGAAAGAAANTCTCTCTCTCTCTCTCCTAGAAATAAATAAAAAACATTAAAAAAAAAAAAAAGACTGAGTGTCAGTGTATGTACCCCAGTCAGGGGTGAAAGTTGGTGGTAGGCATGAAAAGATTTCTTCAGGAAATGGTTGCATTGGAATGGTCTTGATACATGAGTAGGAATTAGCTAGGGGCTCTGCTGGGGATGAGCTGAAGGACGTTCCCGAAGAAGGTGATGCCATACACAGAGGCATGTGGGTAAGAAACAACATAGCATATGCAGGGAACCTCGAGCATCTTGTATGCACTGAGTGTAAACTGCATGGCAGAGAGCATTTGGGGAGGATGGCAGGGACCAGATCATGCTGGGAACCCTATAGGCCATGACAAAGAGGGTACCTTTTGTTCTGAGGACAATGGGGAGCCATGGGAAGGTGTGAAGTAGGGGAGGTGGCATGATTCTAAATCATAGAATTCAATTATAAAAGAGGGATTTGAAGATGAAATGTGGAAATAGCCAGCGAGGAGTCTGTAACAGCCATCCCGAGTGAGAGATGGCAGTGGCTTGGTCAGAATGGGGGAAGGTTGGTGGCCATGAGGATGGGAAGGAGATATTGGATTCAAGAGTTGTTAAGAAGAAAAATCATTTGCTGGGGATCTTCTCCATCAGTGTCCTGTCCTCAAAGGTCACACCTAAAGCATGGCCCCTTGCAGGAAGACATTACAAGTCACCAACCTTCCTGAGCTAGGGAGATCTCCCCTCTGATGTCTGTAGCTCTGTTAGGACATCATGAGATCATGATATGTCCAGGTCTTGTCCCCTCGGAGAAGAGTCTGTGCCAGCTGTATTCTGTTTCCCAACACTTAGCTCAGGGCTTGGTCTGGGTTTGGCACGAGATGAGTAACCACTGGGTGGAAGAATCAAGTAGTGTTGGTGCCATTGTCTGCATCCTGCTTCCTGGATCTCAGGACCCAGAAAGCACATGAAATACCCAGAAGGATATGTCACCCTTCAGAAACCTTGATGTTATCACCTTGTCTCTTGCCCAGAAAGTAAACCTTTTTGACTATACTGGTCTTTCTCTTTATGAACAGCTTAAATAAAATCCCAGGATCCTAGCTCAGTTCATCCATAATTACCATACCCAAGCCTAGTTCACTTGTCTAAAATTGAGGATGCCCACACCGGTCTTGCCAGGTGGCTGTTTTCTGAATCCCTTTAACATGTGAGCATTCCTCTGGATGGAAAGGGAACTCCAAATGAGCAAGCACTCCTTTCACAAATGATTGCAATTCTTCACGCTTGAGCTGTGGGACCCAGCAAGATTGCAGCAGGAATTATGGCGCCAGGCTGCTCTTGGCCAGGGAAGTAGCATGGGGCAGAGACTGGGGAGGGAGTGATGCAAGATTAATAACCCAGTTATTGGGGACACTTTGTTCTGACCTGAGGATAGCCATCACTAACTAGGCTTGGAACAGATGGCCAACTGCAGATTCAGCCCCTATGGGGTTTGTTGTGGTAAGGCCCTGTCAGCCATGGGCAGGGGCAGTCCAGTGGCCTTTGCAGGTTCCTTTGTGTGTGTGGGCGGGGGGGGAGGGCAGAGGTGGTCCAAGAGTTCTATGAGGCTTGAGGCTCCCTGGAGTCCAGAGAAAAGGCAGGGACTCTGAGGAAAGGGTTTTGCAAAAATCTGAACAAGAGCTGTGCTTGGAAGGTGTGAGCAGTGGGTGAGATCATGGGTTTTGAGTTGGATTCATGTGCTGGGTTCAATTTCTGGATCTGTGGTTTTGAACTCTGGAACTTTGGGCCGGGGATTTAACCTGATTTATTGCAGTTCCCAGCAGTTGGTTGGCTATCAGTTCATAGCAATGGGCATGAAGCAACCCATTCATTGAGCCCAAGGTCACAACAGCAAGTTAAGAACTATACCAACTTTCAGGTGTTCCCTGGAGCACACCTAAACATTGTTAAGACTGTTCTGAGAGGCACTTATCTTGGTGGATCCTATTTTGGTGATGATGTCAGGGCAGAAGAGGGAGAGGAAAGAAGGAGGACCCTCATAATGTTGGTGTCAGGAGTCAGACATCTCCCTTTTATCAGTAGATGGAGTAACAGTGTGCTTTGTGCTTCAGAACAATGGCTGGGCATCCTTTTCCTGACTACCCACTCATGGCTGGTGTCTTCGAGGGGCCAGGCATACAGCTATTCATGACATGTGTTCCCCACCCTGGAAAAGTGTCTGGACCTTACCTAAGAGATATAAATCTGTCCAGTTCCAAATGGTGCTGAAAGTGAAGATTAAATTATCTATGTTGACTGACATATACATTAGATACAGATACACCTAGTCTATATCTAATCTCCATATCCTCTCCCTTAGCATATATCTTAGGAACCTAACAAATGGAAACCATGATTTTTTTCTGGGAGTGGGGCTCAGGTGCACAGAATTGAGTCGCCCCTCTCTGCAAGGACTCTCGTTTGAAATGACTCCCCTCCACCTTCCACCCTGATACTACTCCCTATTAACACACATTGGCACTCATCTTGGTTTATATGCCCCCCTCCCCCCAACCCACAGTCTGGCCATTTGTACATGTTCGCATCTTTGAAAAGTGTATGGTGCACGTGCTTTTTGTAAATTAATGGAAATGGTTTTGAATTCTCTCCCTGGCTCTTGCTCTTCTTGCTCGGCATCTTTTTTTGAAGTCTGTCCATGCTGCTGCATATAGATCTGGCTCATTTCTTCTGACAGTTGCAGAATATTTCCCAGTTCTCCCACCAAGGCTGGCTCACCTGGTTCTCAAATGAGGGAACACTGCAACTTTGTCAGTATAACAAGAATGCAGTGAACACCCTTGTTGTGTCTCCTTGCATGGCCCAGAGTAAGAGTTTCTCCAGGCTGTATGATGGACAGTGGGTTTGCTGAGCTCTTGGATGCCGGCACACCTAATTTCACTAAGTCTGGCCAGACTGTTTTCAGATGGCTGCCTCGCTCACACTCTCTCCAGCTGCGTGTGAGAATTCTTCTTTTATCATATTTTTGCCAAGATACGATGCTATCTTTCTCTTTGACTTTTGCCAGTCAAATGGGGATAATATGTTACTCCTTGATTGTCTCAGTTTCCATATCACTTGTCACTGAATATTGAACACACCTCTTATGCTTATTAGTAAATTTTCTTTCCTTTTCTGTGAGTTATTTATTAATATATTTTGTTCATTTCACTGTCAGATTTTCTAAGCTCCCCCCGCCCCCGAATTGTAGAGTTCTGTGTTTCCTAGTTAGCTATTCTTTCCAAATACCTTGTTTCACTACATTAGCCTTGTGCTAACTTTGAGCTAACTTTTTACATGGGAAAGTAATGAATTCCTTCTTTTACCACTGTCCTAATCTCTAATATTGGATCTTTTCAAGAAATCCTATCCCTCCCACTGAAGGTGACAAACGACTCTCTTGTATTTTCTCTTTGTTTTCTATGTTTTGCTTTTTATGATTAGGTATTTAAACCATCTGGACTTTATTTTTGTATATGGTGTGAGGTAAGACTCCATCTTGATATTCCCCCATGGAGTGATTTAATTTTTCCAATAACATTTACTTAATAACTCATCATTTTCCCACTGTTTGTGATCTCATTCTTCCTTCCTTCCCTCCTTCCTTCCTTCCTTCCTTCCTTCCTTCCTATCTATCTATCTATCTATCTATCTATCTATCTATCTATCTATCATCTATCTATCATCTATCTATCTATCTATCTATCTATCTATCTATCTATCTATCATCTATCTACTTATCTATCTTTATTCCTATCTAATCTCATTTATCTTTGTGCTCTCCAGTTTGTTCCATTTGTCATTTAAGAAAAGAAAAAATATATTACAAAAAATACATCACATATAAATATAATACATATTAAAGTATAATATATTAATGTGGTTGGAATCAACAACAGCGAAAGCTGAGCATCTCAACAAGGTTACAGGAAATCAAGCCTGCAAAAACACCTTAGGAATTACTTCATCTGATCACGTCGTATCACACGTGGGGCAATTAGGCTCAGAGGATGGAAGCTCCATGTTCAAGGACAGAGTCAGAAATGGAATTCTTGTCTCCTGACCCCCACCCCCACACTGCATATTTGTTCCATTTCACGACACCTGAGGGTGTTTGGATGTGAGTGCCTTTTAGGGGCAAACACATTCCAAGCCTTAATGCTGGATTGAATACCAAATACCTTAACATTTGAAAAAATGACATTTATTATACCGAGTTGTAAACAGAGAAAAAATTACAATAGAACCCAGTGTAGATCTTACATAAACGGCACCCATTCGGTGTAATGACTCTGAGAATGTCAGTGCTAACAAGCACATAATTGGCACCAGGGAGATAATTTTTGCCACCTTATGCAGAGGGGAAACTGTTCTGCATAATGATTTTACCTAGGAATATTCTTTATTTAACAGACCCATTTGCATACCCTCCCAACTTTCTCCAGTTAACACAGAATGCTCTGGAGACATTGCCAAGTCTCTTCCAAAAGATGTCTGCTGCTTCTTTTTTTCTTTCTTTCTTTTCCCCTCCCTCCCTCCTTTCCTTCCTCCTCCTTCCCTCCCGTCACCTTCCCTCCCCCCTCCCTCCTCCTCCCTTCTTTTCTTTCCTTCCTTCCTCTATCTTTTTTCCTTCATTCCACCCCTCTCCTCCTTTTCTTTCTTCCTTCTTCCTTCCTTCCTTCCTTCCTTCCTTCCTTCCTTCCTTCCTTCCTTCCTTCCTTCCTTCCTTCCTTTCTTTCTTTCTTTCTTTCTTTCTTTCTTTCTTTCTTTCTTTCCTTCTTTCTTCTGTTTCTCCCACCTTCCTCCAGCTTTATGGAGGTATCATTGACACATAACATTGTGCACTTGGTGCTTCCTGAAATGAGCTTCCATTTCTCAAGCATGCATCATGCACCAGATACCATGCTCCCTGCCTCATGTACATTATGTACATTTGCAGACATTTCTTAAGGGCTGGGTTCTTTTCTGTCCTGCCCATCATCATATTTCCAAGATCTGGCACAGGACTCCAGACACAGGAGGTGCTCAATGTCGTTAAATGAATATGTGAGTGACTGTCATGTCTATCCTATGAGGGAGGGGTTTTTGTCACTATAAATTGAAACCACTTGTCTAAGGTCAGAATGCCAGTCAATGGCCAACTGGGATTTGAACACAGGTCAATCTGACTCTGGATATACTTACCTTACAAACATAGCCCATCTTCCCTTGATGGAGCAGAATGCCTAGTCTCACATGAGCATCCAATATGCTAGCCACCAGACACATGTACCTCTTTAATTTTAAACTCATTAAAATTAAATAAAAGTTAATGATTCTCAGTCTTAAGAGCCACATGTGGGCTACTGTGCTGGATAAGGTAACACTAACATTTTCATCAGTGCAGGAAATTCTCCTGGACCTTAGCGCATCTATATTTACTCTTCTAAGTGTCAGCTTTGTGTCGTGCTGTGTCTTAGATCTGTGTATACCTGCTGTCAAGTACATACTACTATTTGAGCTCTGGGGTCACACAGGCATGGATTCAAATCCTAATTCAGGATTTGACTTTCGGTGTGAGTCTTAACCTCTCCGAGTCTGGGTTTTCTGTTTTGTAAAGGGGAGATAATTTATACCAGGATTTAATTTATAAGGCTATGTGAAGATTAAAGGTGGGGACACACAGAAGAAATTTAGTGCCATCTCTGACTATAAAGATTAAAGATAGTGATCCCCATCCTACAATGAGAAAGCTGGCATTCAGTGAGGTGATGGGCATGGAGAGGGTTACAGTGTCCTCAGAGGTAGTGCAGAGGTTACAGAGAGGGGCTAAAGGGTTAAGAGATGTGTTCTTGGCAGTAGAGCATTCCTAACTCCTGAAAGAAGTCATTGTTCTGCCCAACATTTAAGGAAAATATTCTATTAAAAAAAAAAAGTTTAATCAAACAAACAAAAGGCAGCTCTTGTTTTACATAAGGGAGGCTTATGTTTTACATAAGCCTTTACATAAGGCCTTTTACATAGGCCTGATGAGGGAAAATTAGTGATTTAGAATCACCTGCCTGCTTAACCTAAGAACTGGAGTAAAATCTCAGATATTTTAACTCCCAGCTTAAAGTCCCATTTTTTTCCCCCTGCATTTCAGTGACAGCTAATAAAGAGCTGGATTTGGGAAACTTTACTTATTAATCAGTGCTGTAAATGCCAGGAACCCAGACGAAACGGTCTTCATCGAGAAAGGGAATGTATTGGTGTGTGTATATGGAAAGAGCTTCAGGTAAGGCCAGCTCTAGGTGCTCAAGCAACATCAAGTATATCTGTCTTTTTATCTCTTGGATCTGTTTTTCTCTGAGTTGGCTCCATTCTTGGGGAAGGGGTTTCTCTCTGTGGATGGCCACAGCATCTGCGACCCCGTTTGATTTTCCCCTCCACTTCTCCCAAAGAATCTCTTTCCTGAGAGATGTAGCAAAAGTCACAGGACTGGCTCTCATTGGATGGCTCAGGTCACGTGCCCATTTCTAAACCAATCACTGTGACCTGGAGAAAATAATTCACCTCTGGGGCCAGGGAAGGTGATCAGTGCAATCAGAGTTCCAGGGACTGAAAGTGGAGGAAGGGTGGGTTCCTCAAGGCATATAAGCGCCCTGTTCCCAAAAGACAGAGGAATGAATGTTGGAGAGTCAAGAATAACAGGTGTTTTCTGCACATTGTCCAGCTCACTATTTACAATTGCCCTGTCTGCACACTTGCCTGGAAGTGTCTGATTTGCCACCATTATAATCTTTATTAGCCACAAGAACTTAAAGACTCATCAAAGGAGACATTCAGTTCAGTGCACCCATGACTATCAACAAGGATCCTGGGTAGCCGGACAGTCCTGAGCCCAGAGAGGTATGGATGGGGGGAGGGATGCCATGAGAAGTGTCACTGACACCAGGTGCAAAGAAAGTATCTCAGCTGCCCTCAGGGCCTGTAAGATGAAGCTTCCAGCTTCTTATCAGGTCACTCCCTTTGGGAGATGTGGACAGCTGGGAAGGCTTCCTGGTGTTGGTGACTACTGGCCTGGGCTTTGAAGTATAAGTGGGATTGGCGTGGCCCAGCTGGCGAGAAGAATATTAACCACGAGATGAAGTGGATAGTTCAGTGATGTGCAGAGCAGGGAAATCAGCGGTTCTGGGTGTTTTCTTCTCTACTCCCCTCCTGTACCTTCCTCCCATTCTTCCATCAAGGACTGTGACCAACCCCTTGGGCATCTCTGTGCAAGTCAGTAAAAGGCTCCTCTGCTGGGTAGAACCTACTCCCGACCGAGATATGCAGCCTCGAGATACACTGTCAATCGGATTGCAGCCTCTGCCTGGTCCACTGGCTGAACATCCTCAAACAAGCAATGATGCAGACAGCTGTCCCTGACAGACCCCCTTCTTTCTGTGTCGCCTTCCCCTGCCCCCTTCCTTGCTTCCTCCTCTATACCTTGCAGTTCCTATTATGCAAGGCTTACAAATCAACTCTGGCCTTTTTCCTCTTTGGCCACCTGGCTGCCTCTCCTGCATTATCCTGGACCATTTCAGCCATCCCATGGCAGGGAACCTTGACCTCCTTTTCCTTCCTCTGGGAGCCCCCATCTCTGAGGCTGCCCAACACCCCCATCGCCATCCTGTCTGAATCCACCTCCAAATCCTCCCTGGCTGTAAGGCTTTAACTCACAGGCCCAAATCCGCCACCCCCCGCCCCCAACCTCCCGACAGGCCTGATTTGGCTCCCTGTGCATCTGGGCCTCCCATCTGGCCCCTGCACACTGCCTGTGTGGGTTGCTTTATGGATATAATAAATATTACTTCCTTAATATGATTTCACTTAGGTTCCCAGTGACTCACTCAAGCAAATCTTCCATTTAACACATGACTTTCTCTTCAGAGGGAGCAGAGAAAATATTGTTATTGGAAGAAGCACGGCTGTGAGGGGCTGGGAGGGCGGGGAGCGTGTCCACCTAACCTCTAAGTTTGCTGTTGCCCACAGGCCTGGCCCTGGCAAGACCTCAGCATCCCAAGGCTCTGGCCTCACCTGTGGGCTGGAAGATGTCAAGAAGTGTTCCATCCACGCCCAGTAGGGACAGCTACAAAAGTACTTCAAGTGTCACACGCTGCCCAGCGTCACCTTCGACCTCATCTCCACTTCTAGGTGTGTGGCTGGGAGCCAAGTCTGTTATGTCACTCATCTGGACGGGGGAGAGGACCGGGCTTATCACCTATGATTAGTTTGTCAGAGGCACCAGACAGCCGCTACTTTCCACAGAAATTGTAAAAATTACAATTTGAATGTAGATTTATCTTATCTGATGCTGAAATGGGAAAGGATGGGACGCGAAGCCAGAAAAAAGGCATGTGGTCTGTTAGCGACACCTACTGGTTGAGTGGGACACAGCAACCCAGCTCTACCTGTCTCCCCATGTCTGTGGGGCAGGAGTCAAGCAATGATGCTGATTGTTTGCATACATTCACACATGCACAAAACCCTCACTGTTGTCTTTAAAAGTTGGATTTATTGAGGCACCACTTACCTGTCGTAAAATGTACCCCTTTAAAAATGTACAGTTTGCCAAGCTATGGCAAATGTATACAGTAGTATAACTACCAATGCTAGCAAGATACAGAATATTTTGGTCTCGCTGAAAATTCCCTCCTACCACGTTACAGTTCATGCTTCACACCCAACCTCAGCTTCTAGCAATAACTGATTAGATTTCTGTCTTACAGTTGTGCTTTTTCCCAAATGTCATGGAATAGAATCACACAGTACGTAGCCTTTTGTATCTGGCTTTTTTCCCGTTTTGCCCTCACCCTTCTGTGATTCTTCTACATTGTTGACATGTATCAATGGGTCATTCTTTTTTTCTTTTTATTGCCGAGTGTTTTCAACCGTATGGGCACATCATAGTTTGTGCATCCATTCTCCTGTCCATATCACAAATTTCTTTTGAAGTAATATATCATTCCCTACTTTAAGGAGAAAGAAATCAAGGCTCAATAAAAGTGAAGAGAGTGAGGGACACCCAAGGTCATTCAGCTAAAGAGGCGCTGTCACAGACCGGATCCCAAATTCTGGGAGTGGTTATACTGTTCCCATTCCCGGTCCTCCTAGTCAGCTGAATGACTTCATTCAACCAGGAATATGTGACTTACACAAAGTTTTGCTACCTCTTCCTTCTCTCTCAATGAACGCTTGATAAGTATGCAGGGAAGGACCACCATGACTGGGAAGGATCTGCATCAGTTGTCTGAGGGTTGTGCTGAGGCACTGAACGAGCCATCAGCTCGTGTGCCTTGCAGAAGGGTACCTAGTTACAACATTTCCACCTTGGAGTAAGAAGTCGAATTACATAGACTCTAATGTTTCTTCTTTCTTGACTTTCTTATTAGCGGAAGAGTATTTGGGGAAAGAAAAACAATACACATTCTGTTCTGCTGCGTAACATTGTTATTTCTGTTCACTGATCCTCGGTTTTCCCATCTGCACAATGGACATACCTTCCTTCTGAAGCTGGGGAAGGGATCTTTTGAGGTGACCTGCAAAGGCACAGCTCAAAGAATACCACCGGCTCCCTATCCCGCATCTGCCGCCCTGAGCTGTATCAGGACGGAAAAATTCTTTCCAGCTCAGTTTCTCTGCATGAGTGGCTCTTTCTCCCATGGTGCAGGAGACATGCCCTTGGTTTTCTAGGAGCTTGGAGGGTGCTGGGGATCCACTTACAGACCCTGCCTTTCTCCCACATAGGCCTCCACCTGGCAGATGAATTACAGATCAATGTTGTGTGCATTAATTCTTCCAAGGCACTCACATTGGCCAAGGGCCATATTTCACGGCCAGAGAATGGCTCTATTCCTGTCTTAACACAACATCTGGGCTGGGCTTCTCAGTGTGGTGCGTGCTCCACCTGATCCCTCTCCCCAGGCCCCGCACTTTTCCCAAATTCCCTGTTGAGTTGGCTCAACAAAGAGTTCTGTTGGTCCAGGACCAGCTGAGCAGGGGCCTGCGTTCCGTATCGCCTATCTTCCACCATCCTCCCTAAGCCTTGTCAGTGGCCGGAGCTGCCCTTGTTTCTGGGCACTGTGTCCACCCCCGCCTAGAGGGTTGTACCGTGAGGGCATGCAAAACAGAAGCCGAAGCTCAGAGACATAGGGATTGCCCAGGGCAACCCAGCGATCAGATCACAACAGTTTTTTGTAGCGGACATTGTCCTTCAGCACACCAACCGTGGGGTCTTACAGAAACCTCGTGAGAGAGACTCCACAATCATCCCCATTTCTGAGATGAAGACACTTTGATGCTCAGAGAGGTAAAGTCACTTGTGTAAGGTCACACAGCTCAGACATGGTGGAGCTGAGGGTTATTGCTGGTTACCTGGCCCCAGAGTGTGTGCGCTCAGCATCCCCACTGCCCTAAGCTTGAAGGATCAACCCATGCAAGGTGCTATGCTGAGCATTGCAACAAAGACCGCGACGGGCAGTTGGCCCACCGGAGGCTACCGTAAAGCCAGGCTGAAGGCAAAAGTGTGGGAAAGGCAGGGCCATGAGCAAGCCTTGGGGGAATAATTTCTAAGAGGAATACAACATCAGTGGATTTGAAAGTTGGCTCCCATCTTCTGTGTTCTGTGGTCCCTGAACTTTCCTTTTTTCCCTCTGATCCTTTACGTTATAGTTGCTTTTTAATGTCTGTTTATTTATTTAGAGAGAGATGGGGAGAGAGAAAGCAGGGAAGGGTCAGAGAGAGATGGGAAGAGAGAGAGGATCCCAAGCAGCACAGAACCTGACATGGGACTTGATCCCATGACCAGATGATGCTTCACTGACTTAGCCACCCAGCTCCCCTGCCCCCCCACCAATCCTTTTTGTGTCTCTGTTTATCAGCTTCCCACTGCCGAGCCTAGAGCAGGAGTTTAATAATGGTTGTATTAATAAATCAAGGGAAGAATGACAGTTTAAAAAAAAACTAAAGGAAGGCTCAGAGGAACCAAAAAGGGAGGAAGCTGGTTCCAGTCTCCTAGAAATTTGCGAAGAGATGACTCTGGCCTTTTCCAGAAGTCCCTGGAGGTGAGCTGGTGAGCTGGGCTCTGGTTGGGTGCGCGGATCTGGAAGGGGGTAGAAGGCTGCTTGTGACCTGCCCTGGGGTGGGTAGCAATGCTTCTGTAGCTACCTTGACCTTCAGCTTCTTCATCTGTCAAAGTGAGACGTTCGCCCCAGACCCTGGCATCCCAGGCTTGCTGTGAGCTTCTGATGCGGGAACGGACGGCCTTGCAGAAAACAGCGGTTCCTAACCACGTGGGGTATAGAGTCCGAAGACTCCAGTTCATGTCCTGAAGACATCGTGGGGTTTCTGAGTCCCTGTTTGCCCACCTGGGCTCTGTTGGCTCCTAACATCTGATGGATGAGTCAGTGCGCACAGCACTGTTTTGTGTGGCCAATGCCCCTGTAGCACACAGAGTGCCGTGTGGTGAGGGGGAAGCCAGGGGTTTCAGGAGATGTCACCTCTGCTCAGACTGGCCCTGGGCCACGTGCAACCTCATGGAAGCCATTCCCTTATAGAAACCCTCCCTGGATCCCCACTGAGTCCAGAATGAAACCCAAAGCCTTTGCCAGCCCCCTTGCCCTCCAGCCATGAAGCTCAGTGTCCATTTCCCTTCTGCTCCTCTCTACTTTGACTCCCTGCTCTCGAGTCCCGCGTCACCGGTCCTGAGCGCTCCATGGAGGAGGCACATTTCCCCGTCTTAGGTTTTCCGGCTTGTCGGTTTACTCGTTCACCTCTATTTTGCCATGAAGTCAAGGATCACATCTGCCTCCTCCACGGCTGTGTCCCGAAGGCCTTAGCAGAGCTGTCACTTGGTTTGCTCTCTGGCGGGTTAATTCATCAAAGAGGGTTCCCCTCCCCTCGGCCTCGGGCTCCCCCTCTGCAAAATCGGGAAGGGAGACTCCGCGCCTTGGAAGGGGTCCCCGCTGCTCTCCACTCTCTCCCCTGTCATTCGGCATGGCGAGGCGGGGGTGCGGTGGGCAGTGATGGGCCTTGGGTGGCCCAGGCCCCCTGACGAATGAGGCTGAATCGGGCGATGCGGCCGGTTATTGATCTGAGCAGGTTGTCAGTGAAGGGGGAAGTTGTAATTGTTGCTGTAGTTTCATTGTAACCACCAGCCCCGAAGGGAAATTAAACTTTGCAGCTAATGGGGCTATATGATCCTTCAACCTTTGATGTATTGAATCCAAGCGCGGTCCCTGGAATACTGAGTGGCTGCTCAGAGCATCATTTTCAAGCAGAGAGCTGCCTCAAAGCTGCCCTTCTTTTTCAGCCTGGGGAAGAGGCGGAGCCAGAAGATGCCTGTGTTCCTCCATTCCATCCGTTTCCCTAAGAGGCTTCGAAAAATCTCTAAGAATCAAATCGGGGAGGCTTTTGAGCAGGAAGGAACCTCAGGGTGTAAACACTCACCTCCAGCCCCACCCCCTCCTATTCACCCTCCACACAGAAGCCCTAGCAGCTCCTACCGCCTGACTCGGGATGCCACGTCCCTGTTTCAAAACCACCACTGCAGCCCCTTGCCTAGAACTCTGCTCCTCAAAGGGGACCAGGAGCTTCAACGGCTCCCTGGAGCTGGTTGGAAATGCACTCTGTTGGGCCCCACTCCAAACGTGCTGATTCAGTGTGCAGACAAGTTTGGGAAACTCTGGTCTGCAGGCTGGATCCGAAGCTAATTTTCATGGCATGTAAGCAAGTTTGATCCGAAGAGGTAATGACTATTAAGAATTCAGGGTCTGCATGGGGTGCCTGGGTGGCTTAGTCGGTTAAGCGTCCGACTTTTGCTTAGGTCATGATCTCGCGGTTCGTGGGTTCGAGCCCCGTGTTGGTCTCTGTGCTGACTGCCAGCTTAGAGCCTGGAGCCTGTTTCAGAGTCTGTGTCTCCCTCTCTCTCTGACCCTCCCCTGCTCACGCTGTCTCTCTCTCTCCTAGAAATAAAAAAAATAAAAAAAAAAAGAATTCAGGGTCTGGATTTATGCAGACTTTAAGTTAAATCTTGACTTGGCCACTTACCAGCTGTGTGGCTTTGAGATATTTTCTTCCTTCCTGAACTTCACTGGGCTATTGTGAAAATTAAATAAATCTTTTACACGCAAAGTGCTTGGAGGAGTGCATGATATACAGTAAACAGAGATTCCCTTCAGCTTCTAGCATAAGCCTGTGTGTGGACCCCTCATTCATACTGAATTGTAAATGACTGATACAACCACTAGTCAACCTGTAGATGATTCTTACACAGGCCCATTTCTTAAGAGGAGGAAATGAGACTCAGAGACTTGAAGCAAATGATTGGAAAGGGGTGGGGATGGGATTTGAGTACAAGATCGTCTGACTCTAGAATCTATGTGCTCAACTAATGCATGCTTGACTTGATTTCTCAACCAATTTCCTGGGAGGTAGATTTACAGAGAGCAAAACAGGGGTCCAGAGAGAGGAAGTGGCATCTGAGATTCCCAGCTTATGGTCTGTAGGGCCGGGAACCACACTAACTCAGAGTTATCCATTCAACCTGAATTTACAGAGCAAACCTGTGGGGAAGCCAGTGTGGCCGAGACAAGCTCATTTCCAGCCCACAAGTGCTGCGGGTGGACACCAGGGCTCCTTATACAGTGCGAGGGTGCTGGATCTCACCCCCAGATGCCCTGAGCACTCGAAGAACTCTCCCACCCCTCCCACCTGCTCTGCTGCCTGCTCTGCCCCCCCCGAGCCCTCCCTCCTCTCCCCTCACCCCTCCACATGCCCTGTCCCAGCACGCCACGTCTCCTGGGCTTGCATCCAAGCTGAGTAGGAGATGGGACATATTTTATCCTGACACCATTTCTCATCCCATCATGGACTTACAGGAAATTACCATTTCTCCCCAGCCAGCTTTCTCCCCTTGTCCTGTCTCTTGGGAGAGGGACCGTGGATGGGCCCTCCCTGGAGATTCCGGTGATGAGATGGGGGAGGTGATTTCTCGGGGGCTGGTGGCTGCTGAGGTCCCGGGATTGGGGATGCAGGCAGATTAAGACAGACCAGGCTGGCCGGAAACTTACCCGGCACGGGGCCAGGAGGCGGGATGGCTGGCTTTGCCGTCTGGGTCTGCTGCACTGTTTTTAATGATTGTGGACAGGTCATGCAGTCCCTTCGGGCTTTTTTGTATCCTCACCTGTGAAGTGACGATCACCTGAACAAGCACACTGCAGATGAGGTGGCTCCTGGGTCCCCATTTGCAACAATTTCCTGTGCTAAGATACGGAAGCATCTTTCACAGACACGTGCTTTACAGACTGTCCGCGCTCCAGAAGCTCAGATGAGGGAGAGAGGGTGCGGGGCTGCAAAGGTGAGGCAGGTCTCCAGGAAGGCAGGGGACCCGGGCCCCTCCCACCTCACCCCCTCAGATTCCACTTGAAGACCATCCTGTGCTGGCATGATTCCATTACATCCTTTCTAGAGCGGCATCTCGGTGCCCTGGGGGTAGGGGCTGTCCCAGGTAAAACTCCAGTGTGGCCACTGATGAGGAGGTGACCTTCTGGTAGGTCAAGGTCCTTCCACCTGTCAGTATTCTCATATCAATGGTATTTGCTTCTCATTGCAGCCGTGAAAAATGGCCACAAACCCAGTGGCTTAAAGCAAGACACGTTTATTATCTTACAGGTCTGGGGGTCAGGAGTCTAAAATCGAGGTGTTGGCAGGGCTGTGTTCCTACTGGAGACTTCAGGGGAGATCTCATTTCTTGTTTTTTTTTTCAGCTTCTAGAGGCCACCCAGGGTCCACGTCTCTGGGCACTTTTACCTTTGGTGACTCTGCCTCTGCTGCTATTGTCACATCTTCCACCACTGAGCTTCTTGCCTCCCTCTTTATAAAGACCCCTGTGATTACCGGATAACCTCCCCATCTCAAGGTCTTTAATTTATGCATGTCTGCAAAGTCACCTTTGACACGTATGGTACTATAAGGTTCTGAGGATTAGGACATGGACACGTTAAGGGAGCCACCATTCGATTCCCACACCAACCTCTGCTGGTGGTACCCCTCATCTTACAGGGACTGAAAGACGAAAGTGGCTGCCACAACGTCAGCCATCAGAAGGGACCAGACTGGGGTTTGCACCTGGGGCTGTCCCTTCTCCTGATACATGGAGACGTCTCTCTGGGGAGGGTCGGATGGTGTTGTGAGATAGGGAGTAGAAAACGTTCTCCAAAAAGGCTGGATGGAGGATTTGGGAGAATAAAACCTGGTTTTTCCCTTGCATCATGATGAACACCTTTTCTGTGCATAGCACAGTGCCTGGTATGTAGGTACATAGTAGGTGCTCATGAAATATCTGATGAATGAATCGGCATAAAGAAGAAAGCACGAGACATTTCACCAAAAGAAAGCAGTGTTGAAATGGACACCATAACCCTGGTGTCCGGTGGTGAAGGTTCTTAAGTGCCAGAATAAGGAGGTTAAAAGTCACTGTGGAGGCAGCTGTGGGCTACTGGCAATAGGTGACATGCATGTGACATTTCAAGGAGAGGAGTCTGGTACTGTCATGCAGGGAGACTAGAATCTAGCAAGGCTGGGGTCTGGAGAAAGGTTTAGGGGGCCGCTGGGGCAATCTGGTGTTCTGCCAAGCCTGGACACTCTTGAAATAGCCAAGAAAATAAAAGTCAGGAGAGGGGGAAGGAGCATGAGCTATGCGATTGCACTGGAAAAAAGAGGAAAAAGAGATTCCAATCTGGCCATTGATTGGAATAATTATAGTTAAAGACTGAATGCCTAGTATGTATTATAAATTGGACAAGGCACTTTTTCACACATAATCAAATCAACACATAAAATCCTATTTAAAAATGTCCATTTGGGGGCACCTGGGTGGCTCAGTTGGTCGAGCGTCCGACTTTTGATTTCGGCTCAGGTCATGATCTCATGGTTGGTGGGTTCGAGCCCCGTGTCGTGCTCTGTGCTGACATTGCGGAGCCTGCTTGGGATCCTCTCTCTCTCTCTCTCTCTGCCCTTCCCCTGCTCATTTTCTCTCTCTCAAAATAAACATTTTAACACAGTGTTTTGTGCCTGTTTTGTGGATGACACCACAGAAGCTCTGAGAGATGAGGAGAGGCACCTGTGTGAGCGCAGCTAGGATGTGCCGGTACCTGTATTTGAACCCTTGTCCCCTTGCGGCCAACCAACATGTGCTTCTGTGGCATCGTGTGTCTGGGGGGAATGTACTGAGGGTGACAGGGTGAGGATGCACCATGGGCGGCTAGTCCCTTCTGGGCGTATAGAAGATACAAGGTGAGCCTGACATGGTGACAGCCGGGGGAGGCTTCCGGCTTGGAGGAGGGGTGGGTGGAGTGTTTGAGAGAACCATACTAGGTTTCAGGGGCCCAGGCAGGGCCAGTGGAGAGGACCACCCCACATGGGAAAATTTGGGTCTGGAACTTGGGAGAGGAGCTGTAGATGGAGATGAAAATCTGGAAGTTGCAACAGACACAATCGGTGCCCCACCCGTACCCCTGGCGCTGTACCTCTGTAGAGCTGGCCGGGCTGAACTCCAACAGCCTGAGGGCCCTGCTCTTGGCTGGCACCTGCCTGGCTTGGCACACGCAGGCTAGAAGTGCCTGAGAATGAACGCTCTCCAGGAACAGCCTTCGACTGATGATTGCAGGGAGCCGGCCAGTAAGTGGCCCCTGCTTCCTGGCTCCTCAGATGGGATAACCCCAAAGAGCATGTTCTAAATGGAGTCTCGGCATTCTCCAGTGGGAATACCCTCTAGCAGCCCACAGAGGTATCTGGCTTGGCGTTGTACCTTCAATTGGCTGTCTTCCCTTCCCTGTGTCACTTCTGCGTCCTGCATTCTGCTGTTTCTTGGGACCACCAAGTAAAACACTTACACTCAAAACTTTGGCTCAGAGCCTATGCTTATAGGAGAATCCAGACCAAAATGGGAGTCCCCCCCACCCAGTACCCCAGAATCAGACCGTGAAGCTAAGGTCTGGAGGCAGGAGAGAAGCCAGTTCAGAAGCCAGAAGCAAGCCTTAGGGATATGGGTACATTTGACACATGGAACTGAGAAGGAAGCTCAGAGGTAGAAAGAAAAGAGGAGAGGGCAGGATTCTGGGGGACAGGAAGGAGAGGGACTTAGCTGTGTTGGTCGGTAGTGGCAAAGCTACTCAAGAGGTTAAGGATGGATACTGGAACTCTCTTCCATGTAACAATTTTATCATTAATGATTATTTACAAACCAGTTGTGGTATGATGAGACTAGAAGAAATCTAGAAACTAGATTTCTAGAAGTTGAAGGAGGTGGAACAAAATATAAGTGAGTATGATTAATTTCCAGCAAATGTTTATCATGCACATATTATGTGTGGTACCCTTCCCCATTTATATCGCTGGGTCTTATGTGTATTCCTAGAAGTTAGGAATGATGCGCATTTTATGGGTGAGGAAAATGGAGCTCATGGTGGTTAGGGTGACAAGCAATATCAGTAGCCAAGGAAGAAAGGAGACACATGATAGAGGTGGAAGAAGTGAGGTATGTAGTTACTATTTATTGAACGTAGATCTTCTCCGCGCTATCCTTGAAAATTACTAGCTGTGTAATCTTCTGCATACTAGTTAACTTCTGTGTTTCTATATCTGAAAAATGGGGGCATTTGTAGTATAGCCACATGGGGTTTGTACGAGGACTTAATTATGTAAAACATGTAGAACAGTGCCTAGTAAATAGCGAGCATTTCATAATTTAGTAATTACTATTTTTTATTATTAATGTTAAGATTATTATTAATAGAGCTGCTGTGACCTATAGATACATTGTGGCTAATTTTCATAGCGGCTACAGGTGGGCATTATCCCCAGTTTACAGATTAGATAAATGAACTTCAGAACATTGTCCAAGGTCACAGAACAAAATGGAATGGAGCATGTTTTTGAATCCTTCTCTGCCTGGTTCCAAAACCCACTGGCTTCTGTTGTGTCAGGATTGGGCAGAGTTTTTCCAAGTTTAAAGTGACTTATTGTAGTTTGAAGGGAGAGGAGAAGGAAGAAATTGAAGACAGAAGAGAGTAAGTGGAGAACAGGTATGTTTATTATTGTAGGTGGGAAAGCGTGATCAGAAGGCAGATTTACAGATTTACCCTGGCCTTATACGGACAGGAAAGAAGGAAGGAGAAGAAGCTGAATTTGGCATTTCAGCAACAGTGCATTGTGGATGGGAATTTTCCTGTTCAGGACTTTTTATAGTTCTGAAGAAATGTTTGTAAGCTGTGAGGGTAGCAGGAAAGGAGGGGGAAGGAGGGATGATTAAGGAGCAGTGAACTATGACCTGGTTATTGTGGGCATAATAGCCAATAATAAAGAGAGGGGAAAATCATGCAGGATCACACAAGGACCAGGGGGAATGGCCCAGCCTACCCTTGGGTAGGTTAGCTGTGTCCCGCTCCTTGTTCAAAAGCTGCAAATCTTATTGGCTCAAAGTTCAAGGAATACCACTAAAGGCAATATAGCATGGTAGAAATATCAAGGACTTGAGTCAGATAATATGGGTTTGAAGCCAGATTCTGTGAATTCCTGGCTATGTGTCTGGTCATTCCCTTCTTTGAGCCTTAGCTTCCTCATCTATGAAATGGCATTAATAGTACCTTTCTCACAGGGTGGTGGGGCAGATTATATAAGATTATATTTATGTTTGCTTAGAATGTAGAAAATGGCAATAGTAGATATTAACAAGGCCACAGTCACTAACCTTAGGCTTTTCCCAAAGCCTAATGTGAGCTAAACTGGTGTCTTACTTTGCACCTTGCTTGCCCTCATGGGGAGACTGGCAGAGCTGGTACTCCGCCAGTCTGATGTTTTCTCCACATCTGCCTTTCATGAATCTGGACTTGGACTAAGCCTGGCCTGCGCCTTGGAAAGATGTGAATCCCAGGAAGACAAATTGTTGATGGCCCACCTTTTCTCAAATATTGTCTAGTTTTCTAAACTCTCTGGGACAGGGGTGCCATAGACGAAACCCAAGTCAAGCCCTGTGTGGGAAACTCTGGCCTTAGATGAAACTCTATGCAAGAGCTAGGACTATGAGATTGTAGGTACAACTTTGTGGGAGGTTGGGGCCACTGTACACCTCATTCCACCAAAGGGATAGATTATAACCCTCTGGAGGAAATTCCACACTAAGGTCTTACTTTTCTTATCTCTTTTCTGTTTCTTCTTTTTCTTCCTCCTTCCCTCCCTCCCTCCCTCCCTCCCTTCTTTCCTTCCTTCCTTTCTTCTGTCCTTCCTTCCTTCTTCCTTTCTCTTTCTTTCAAAATTAATCAAATGGCATTCACTCTACATTGACCACAAGCCAGTAAGCTATGCAAGGGTCAGTTTAACGGATCATGCCACCGGGAAACTGTCCGTGGTGCTGAAGCCTTTGAATTAGCAATCCCACCTTGTGGAAGGTGAGCTCCTCTCTGGCTCTGGTTCAAGACCTCTATCTCAGAGAAATCCTCCTTCCGATTTCACCTCTCTAAATGACTTGCAGGTTATTACACATGTCTTATATGTTCCAGAATAACCTTTAACCATCTACCAGCCCTGACCCTTGTCTATTCTCATCTGTCAACAATTCCTGTCATTAGCTTTGCCTGGAAAATGAATGGGCAGCTTGAATCCCAGACTTGGTTCGCACCTTCTTATTCCAAACCCTACAGGTATGCTCTATTGCCACATGGCTGGAAGACTTCAAACCATATTTAAAGAGGGTTGCATTCTGCACTGAAGAGTGACCTAGGGTTGCAGAAAGACCTGAATTGAATTATAGATTCAGTATTGGCACATGTGTGTCTTGCACAGATTTTTTAACCTCTCTGAGCCTCATTCTCCTCATCTGTACAGTGGGGAGGGCTGGTGAGGAGGTAAGACATAGCTATGTATAGAACATTTAGGGGCTCAGATCCTCCTAGCGCTCCATAAACAGGAACAGTTCATGGTAATAAAAAGGGCTACTTCAAGCCTAACATTTCCTTTTCACCTTTTTTTTCCTCAAAAAGTGCACAACTTGTAGCTTTGGGCAAGTCCCTTAGCTTCCCAGTGCCCCTGTTCCCTTTTCCATCTTGGAGGTGATGGTGGCAGTTTTGGTGGTGAAAGTTTCTTTAACAACTTTAGGATTGTGTGGAGGATTAAATTTGTTGGGAAAAAATGGAGTAAGATGTAAACCATACAGTGCTGTGTTTCACTTGAGATATTTCACCCTTCATGGGCCAGCATGAACCCTGCCTATCACCTTTTGTTAAGCCTCTAGTGCAAACTCCAGCTCCCAATAAACCCTTCCTCAGTGCTCACTGCACATCTAATTTTGCACTTGTCACCCTGTATGGTAATAATTTGTGTTGTCACTGGCTGTCCTCCTACAAAGAAGACTGTGTAATTCTTGAGGATGGGGTCCATATCTTAGCCATCGGTAGATCCCCAAGGTACATGCTCACTCTGTACTTATTTAGTCATATAGTATTTATTGATATTTAAATCAATGTTTAGGCAAATAAACTTGGATTTAATTGAAGTCAAATACACATGACAGATTGAACACTGAACTGGCAGCCACGATGACTTGGATCCACTCTGCTTCTGTTTTCATTTTGCTACGTGGCCCTGGAAAACCTTCTTTCCCTCTCTGAAGGCTCAGTTTTGCTTTCTGAAAGATGACGGGGTTGGATTTGATGACTTGTAAGGGGACTTCCAGCTTTTAAAATTCAATGCACATTTAGTGAGTATTTATTAAGCATCTGTTGTGTGCTAAGTAGTAGGAAGCCTGATGAAGAACAAAACATGCTCTTGACCCCAAAGAGTTCTTATTTTAGTTAAGGCAGAGAGGATAATGATCAGAAAAGTACAATACCACATGGATGTATAACATTCTAGGACACTTGTGTGTCAGCACAAATGGCTGTATCTGCCCAAAAGACAGTACTCAACCTAGCCTAGGGAAGTGAAGGGTAGGAAGGCTTCCTGGAGGAAGTACTCTCCTAGATGATGCCTAAGAAAGGAGTACGAGTTGGTTATTACAGACATTTAGAAGGGAACTTGAGGTTGACTTCTAAGTGGAAAAAGAAGGCCTTGTAGATGCCCAAGTGCAGAGAGGACAATACATATTTGTGAAGCCAGTAGCTGAGGCATGGAGTTTGTGTGCAGGAGAGGAGGTAGTGGTAAAAGGCCACGCTAAATATGTAAGCAGTGGCCAGAGGTCAACACAAAAGTTGTTTGACTATTACCTCAAGGGAGCACAGAGAATGCCTGCATTCTCAGATTGCATTGCAGAAAGGACCCCAGCTGCAGGGTAGGTATTGCATGGGTATTGGATAGGAGTGAGGACAGGCTCAGAGATCTATGGTAGGGTGAATGTTGTGAGAATCCAGGAGCCAGGGGCTGGTGGCTAGGACTGGCATAGTGATGACAGAGTAGAGCAAGGTGAACAAAACTGAGAGACATTTACAAAGTCCTGTGTACTGACTGGGTGCAGATGGCAACAGAAAAGGAATCAGGCCCTCTACACTGGGAATCTAGATGTCTGGAGGGCCACTTACTAAGCAGAGAGCACAGGAATGGAAGCACATGGGCCTGGGGGTGGGTGTGATGCTTTCTTTTCATTTTGGGGATTTTGATTTTGAGGGGCCATGGGAATCCAAATGAAGATACTGAAATCCAGGGCTCAGAAAACTGGTTTTGATGGAGGCTAAAGATAGAGTTAAGATACAAATGTCCTCTCCTCCCATTCTCTACCCCAAAGGATCTTTTCCTTCCCTGAACTCTTTGAGCTTGTTGGTGCCACACAATTAGGCACTTAATTGCTTTCTAATTGATAAGTGCCTTAGGCTGTCACACCCAATAAATTTGCAAGCTCCTAGAGGGCAGAGGGCTCCTGATAAGGCCCCTCCCCAAGCTTCTCCTGGGGCACCGCAGGAAATTTATGAGATATTTGACCAGTGGAGAGGGGAATGGTAAGTTTGTCAGTCATTGATGGCCACTCTGGACCTCAGTTTCCCCATCTGTGGGATGGGAATCGCCAGGCTTCCTTTAATCCTTCTGTGATCTCTTAAGATTTCTAGTTTTATTAATTTCTCAAAATGGTGGAGAGGGAGCAAGGGAGAAGACAGGAAGAAGCTCATGGGACCTCTAAAATGCACCCCCCACCCCCAGTCTGGTCCAATGTCAGGATGTCTAGGCAGGAAATAGAAATAACATAAAAAAAATAAGAGGAGAAAAGCGAATTGTTTCTCTCCACTAGTAGCAGGCGCTCAGAAAAACAAACAAGCCTAACGGAATGCTTTGGCGATTATACAGACAAACAAATCACTTTCCCAAAGTGCTTCTTGGGGGAATTACGGCTCCTGGAAATGAAACACAAACAGATTATTAAAAAAGAGCTCCCCGTTGGGAGAGAAACAGTATTTACAAGAGAAGATGTGCCTAGCCGGACCTCTAATTGCCGTTCATTATCTCATATTGATTTAATTAGCTGTTGCACTCGGGTCTGAATTGCCTGCCGCCCGCAGCGGGGGACCAGCAGAGAGAGGGGGTTCGGATTGACCGAGCAGGCTCCCGCCACCTCTTCCCCTCCTCCCCGCTTTCCCCTGGAACACGAGGGTCAGCCTGCGGGGTGTCACTGTGGTGGCAGAGGGGTGGCCGGCGGCTGGAGGCGGCCAGCCACGTCCAAACCTTCGCAGGCTGCGATGCCTCTCATGCACCTTGACTGGGGTGGCTGTGAGGAGCTAATTAGCTGCAGTAATTAGAGAGACCGTCTTCATAATGTGGAATTAGAGTGGCTTGGTGAAAGCACGGGGAGATATATGGCCCAGGCTGGCGGTGGTAATGGGGGAGAAACAGGCAAGGCGAAGATGAGACGGCCTCCCACAATGTCCTCTGGTCCCTGTAGGGTGACTTTTCTACCCCCTTCTCTAGGGTCGCCCCTCTCGTGTCAGGCTATTCAGCCATTCGTGGCCTCTCCACCCCTCTGCAACCCAGAGACTCCAACTGAGCGGAGATTTCCAGATGAAGAAGAAAGGTTATTAGCGTTTCTCTCTAGTGGGCGTCTGGGACCAATTGTTTTGAAGATTTGGGGTTTATAATTGCGAGTGATTAATGGAAGAGTTGGCAATCAGGTTTAAAAGGTTGCTAATTGCTCTTTTAACATAATTGTGTCCGAGTGAGAGCAGTGTGTGCACGGGCTTGGCATGCAGAATAATGCATGGTGTAGGGCATTAAATGGTGTCTGTGTCTTTCCTCCCTCTGTCTTTCCATTCATCTAATCTTGACTGAGAGCCCATGAAGCTCCTGACCCCATGTGAGGTGCTGGGGACAGAGCTGTGCATGAGACAGAGTCCATGCCTTTGAGGGGCTTACTGTCTGGGAACACTGATAGACCCTTATCCGGTCTATTTGTGCCAAGGTGACTGGATCAACCTATGCTTGTTGAAGAATTCCTAGGAGCTTACTGTATTGTCCAGAAAAAGGAGACGGGGTAAGATCCCATCCACTTGGAAACTAAATAGAACACCTGTATGTATGCACAACACAGTCAAGAACCAGAAGGAAAGCAAACTTGGTCTTGCACAAGATGAAAAAAATATTTCAAGTCAATGAATTCAGTTCCTGGACTGCCAGGAGAAATCCTCAGACCTCCTCACTTAAAGCCTGGTAACTTTAAACTTTTTTAATGTTTTATATACTTTTGAGAGAGAGACAGAGAGACAGAGAGAGAGAGACAGAGCACGAGCAATGGAGGGGCAGAAAGAGAGGGAGATGCAGAATCCCAAGCAGGCTCCAGGTTCTGTGCTGTCTGTACAGAGCCCAATGGGGGGCTTGAACTCATGACCCAGGAGATCATAACCTGAGCTGAAGTCAGGCGCTTAACCAGCTGAGCCACCCATGTGCCCTTAAAGCCTGATTACTTTATATTTACACACAATCATAACAATCTTGATAATCTGATTTTTCTTATTACAACAGGTGAAAAAGCAGTGATATATATGTATCTAGATATCTCTGTATATAGATATAGATTGATGATCACAACTTATAAAATATGCCCTGTCTGGCAGAAAAGGAAACTGAGGCTTATAGAAATTGGGGTTTACTCGTGGGCGCCTAATCTATAAACTCGGTTTCAATCTCCAATTCTCCTATTCTTTGCATTGGGCTCATGGTAGACCCCCAATTTTCAGATTTTAAAACCCCTTAGAAGTTATTGCATCGAGGATTGGCAAATAAGGTTTGTCTCGCTCATGAATGTTGCCTGTCTTAGTAATGACTATTTGGAATGTTGCCTTGGGAAGGCATTCTGAATGTCGATCTGGTCACAGTGGGGGAAAAATCAGTAGTCAATTAGTAATGTCTGCTCTGACTCAGGGAAGCGGGTGTAGAGGTATGGATCCCGCAGATTTGACATTCTTGCTAAAATGTCATCTCTTTATCTTTCAGGTGTGAAACCAGAGTCGCAAAGGATGGGAGTTATTTGAGCATAGATTTATTCACCTGCATTCCTCGGTTCAGCCCTGCAAGGAAAATAGGAACCGTGGCCCGGGCTCTTGGCTGGGAAGGGCAGGCAGAGAAAGGCCTCAGGGAAATGGTGAGGGCAGGCCGCGGAGAGGAGGGGGGTCTTGGAGGACTGGGCTGATCTGGGCAGCTGCAAAGTTTGAGAGAAGGCAGGTCAGACGGGGACACAGCAAGAGCAAAGGCAGAGTCAGAGAGGAGGTGCGTGCATTGCGCGCATATGTGAGAGTTACGGAGGAGGCCTGGCTGGAGTGGATGCTTAGGAATGGGGGGCAGAGATAAAGCCAAGTGTCCCATAAAGGAAGGGGCGTCCTTCTTCACTTCTAGTCCCATTGTCATGGTCATGGTGTCTTGTACACAGCAGGTGCTCAAGAGGTGTTAAGTCTGTCTCCCGTTCTCCTTTTCCTGCCATTAATTCACTCAACAAACTTCAGTGGGTGCTGTGCGTGTACTGGATCCAGGCTTGGTTGCTGTGGTTATGCTGAAAAACGAAAAAGACACCCCTCCCATCTGGCAGGAGAGGCCACGTGGCCAGAGAAAGAGCCCCGGGCTGGGCATCACCAGACCCAGGCTCTGGGCGGCAGGGGGGGGTAGCCCCAGATTCGCATTGTGATTCTGAGAATATCAAGGGCCATGGCTGAGTCTGCTTCCTCCTCCGTAAATGGTGGGTAAACCTGGAAAACCACAAATAGAGCCTCGTCTGTTCCTGACTGAAAGTCTTCTAAAGACTTTCCATCACACTTAGGAGGCAGTGCACTCGAAGGCCCGATGCTCCCGCATGACAGGGACATGCCAACTGTTCCCTCCTTATCTTCCACGACTGCCCACCCTGATTCCTCAGCTTCAAGCTCATTCCCACTTTCACCAGTAGCCTCCTCCACCTTCCAACTGGTTGGCTCCTGCTCATCCTTTGGACCTCACTATGAATGCCATCTCTTCCAAGAAGCCTTCCCTGACTACCTATCTGCCACAACTCTTTGTTCCATGAAGCTCTTACCACAGCTTGCAGGCATCTGTTTATTTTTTGCCTACTTCTTTTCCCCTTTGTCGTCCCCTCCTAGTCTAGGCAGCTAGTCTGCCTTTCCCCCATTGTGTTCCCGCTGCCTAGCCTGGCATCCGGCTCTGGTAGGTTAAAGCTACCAGAAAGCTGATTTGGCTGGACCTTTCTGGAGTCCATGGTGTAGACCTTTTCGATGGAATTCTGGGAAACACGGGTTCCTATTCTAACACCCACCAGCTGTGTGACCGTGAGCTAATTCCTTCACCTCTCTGATCCTTCATCTATAAAAAGGATGTAATCGTTGTACCCACTGCAGAGTGATGAAATGAGATTAAAAAAAAATTTTTTTTAAAGCCCAGAACTCAAAGTCTGATGTTCAGAGCTACCCAGTGTTAGGCTATTTATGATCACTGTGCTCAGTGTTTCCAAAGAGCAGAATAGGCTGCTTTGGGTGGTACGCGGCGGAAGGTCGAAGAACGTCAACTATTGGACTGAGGGCAAGAGGTCAGAGCAGACCTTCAGGTGCTGTCCTTCCCTGCGCCTCAGCCTCTCGCCGGTTCTGGGCTATAAAGAAGCCAGCTCCGTGGAGCTCTGATTTAATTAGCTCCGTGATATTGCCCTATCGATCACTCATTTCAAGTCTGCCAGCTGGGGGATAAGCGCGTTGCCCATCGTGCTCTCACTTATGGGAAGGAAAAGCAGATATCGACTTGTTTATTCAAGCCCAGCTGGGGAGCCCCCTGAAGTGCCCCCACGCCCACCCCCCCCCCCCCACATATCGGAGTTGGGATAAATCTCTCTCTCCTCTGCGCTCATCAGCAAGCCCTTTATCCTTCTCTCCTGGCTCCTCCAAAGTCCCCCCCCCCACCCCAGTCCCCCCTTCTCCATTTGAATTAGCGTTCATATCTTTTTGTTGGAAAAAGTGTTTGCTTTATCTCCGGTGCTACCTGTCCTAATTGATTCCTGCCATCTTGGGTAACACCTCACTGATAGGTAACACCTCCTCGGTCCCCCCCTTCCAGGGCACCTATAGCCTTTGGGTGTGCTTGCTTGCTTGCTTGCTTGCTTTCTGCAGCTGCTGCTGCCCGGCCTGGCCTTGGGGGACTTGACATTTACTTGGGGCTCTTCGTGCTCTGTCCTTCCTGTTGATCTGTCTCTCTCCATCCCTTCCTTTCCATTTTCCTTTCCTGGTCTTGCCTCCCCTCCCCTCCCTCCATCTCCTCCACCACCCCTCCCCCTCCTCTCTCCTCTCCCTCCCTCCTCTGTTTCCCTCTTCTCCCTCTTTCCTTCCCTCCCTTCCACCTGCCCCGCCCTCCCTCCTTCCTTTCCCCCGCCCTCCCTCTTTTCATCCTTTCCCTTCCTGCCTCCCTCCATGTCCTACCCCAACCCTCCCCCCTCCTCTTCCATCTCCCTTCCTGCCTCCCTCCCTCTCTCCATCACCCCCACTCAGCCTCTCCTCTTTCCCAGGAAACAGAGTGCAGATTAGCTGCCGCAGGAGAGCATGGCAGGAAAAGGGAACGGGCCACGACAACCCACAGGGTAGCTGGGACCGAGGTGCTCCGTGACTGTCTCCACAGCAGGTCCGTGTGACCCCCGGTTCCCTTATCCTCGGAGCCACAGTGACCAGAAACGGGGCTTTCCCCGGTGACACTCAATGTGATCCCTAGGGACCCCTGGTCAGGGGACTGGAAGAGAGGGACTGGGGGATCTCATAAGCTGGGAAATGCTGCACATTATGTAGGGGGCTCTCAGAAAATCACAGAGCACCCTGGGAAAGTAAAGGCTCTGAGAAGGCCTGTGGGAGTGAAACCTGTTGAATTTTGTTTCATCGGAAGATTTCTGACCTCATTCACTTTGCCAAGTATTACAAGAAACTAACTCCCTTGGGAAGTATTAGCTTTGTCGACCAGAACTCTGTCCCCTCCTCCTTTGGCATCGAATCCTGTGTTCTGTTTTCTCAAGGTACCAGCTTCCTGAGGAGAACCTAATGACTTCCAATTGGTGCCCAGAAGAGATGAGTTTGAGACTCTCTTACAGAATTATCACAGTCACCTCTTCTGAGCTTGTCTCTAGGTTGTGTGGTCCTGAAAGGTGGGGAAATCAGGGGGAGTCAATACTTGGCAGTCAGACTCAAGTTCAAATCCCAGCTCTGCCACTGGATAGCTGAGTCTTCCTGGGCCCATTGCTAAAACTGTCTGGTCTCAGTTTACTCATCTGTTAAATAGAGCATGACGCCTATACCACAAGTCCCTCTGAATCATACAAAAAACTATCAAGATAACGTCCATGAAATGTGGGTCATCGGGAAGGTGCTCAGTACATTTGATGTGTGTGTGTGCGTGTGCGCGTGCGTGTGTGTGTGCACGCATGTGAAGGCAAATTTCACATAACATAAAATTAATCATTTTCAAGTTAACACTCACAACGTTGTGCGACCATCACTGTTAGTTCAAAGACATTGTCATCGCCCCAAAAGGAAGTCATGTCCCCATTAAACAGTCCCTCCCCACCCCCTTCCCCCAGCCCGTCACAGCCAACACTCTGCTCTCTATCTCTATAGATTTACCTACTCTCGATGTTTCATATAAATGGGATCATACAGTAGGTGAACTTTTGTGTCTGGTTTTTGTCACTGAGCCTAACTAACCTTTTCAAGTTTCATCCATGTGGTAGCGTATGTCAGTGCTTTGCTCTTTTTTTGTGACAGAATCTTGTTCCATTCTAAGGCTATGCTATATTTTGTTTATTTATTTATTTTTTATTTAATTTTTTAATTTATTTAAATTTTTCAAGAGAGAGGGAGAGAGAGAGATACAGCATGCTCATGAATAGAGGAGGGGCAGAGAAGGAGGAGAGAGCGAGAAGCCTAAGTAAGCTTCACAATCCGTGTGGAGCCCCATACGAAGCGTGGCCTGAGCTGAAATCAAGAGTTGGATGCTTAACTGACTGAGCTGCCCAGGGTCCCCTATATTTTGCATATCTCTTCAGAGCTTGGTACATTTTTATTGGGATTACTTCACTCCTTTTGGTAAAGCATCAAGCTCTACTCAGGTGGATTTGTAGGAAACACACTGTGGTTAGAATTAAGAGAGTCAGTAAGAGATGGTGAAATGTGAGTGAGAGAGCTCATGACTGGAAGTCAGGAGGCCTGCACTCTGCTTTTGACTTTGCTATATGACCTTGAGCATCTCCTTTCCCCTCTCTGGGCCTCAGTCTTCTCACCTATAGGACGGGGCTGGTCAGGAAGCCTTTCTGGTTACTTGCTGCTCTAAGGTTCCCCGGATCTAGACATCTCTGGACTTGCCACTGGGGTCGTCGCGACTGAAGGAAACTCTTCTTAGGAGAGTCAGAAGCCAGGTGTGTCAGATTCCCCATTCATGTATTGGGCCCGGGGTGATGCAGGCAGAAAGGCCTCAGCGTTTCTGTCTGTAATACCAGGAGGAAAATGTTGAATTAGGCTTCAGTGTTATGCTCCTGTGAGTTACATGTGAAGTGTAATGGAGCTAGCATTTCCGCAGCTTCTCCTGAGCAGCCTGATGACGGGGCTGGGATTAGTCACACTTGATTTGAAAAACCAACGCTCATGAATCGAATCCGTGCACCAGCAGCCTGGTCAGCTGCTCTCCAGGAAAACAGTCCCACGGAATCTCGTGGTGAGACCGGTGAACACCCAGGATTTGAATTTTCTCTGTGGTGGCTCCTCCGCAAGACATTTTGACAAACTAAAAATGCCTGCATTTATTTCTGTTAAAATGGAGCAATTGGTGAATGGAGTCTAATTAGAAATTAACGAGCACCCCAGCATGGGAGCCCCGCTCCCTGACATCAAGGCTGGCTGTGGTCACGAGAGTTACTTTGTGAACGGCAGTGGAGAGAAGGGGAATCCACTGGACTCGCTCTCTGATTTCAGGGATCTGGCCTCAGGGATATCTCTATATCTCTACAGCTGGATCACAGAGGAAGAGTCTACTGGCTGACTGCTATCTGGAAACACACACTTCTTGGGAGTTACCGGGCCAATAGTTGCCTCCTTGAGCGAGTTATAAAAGGTAGCATTAGGAACTAGAGTGTTTGCTCCAGGAGGGAAAGAATGATGTCATGTCACTCATTTTGCTCACTGTTACCTTTCTGGTGCTAGTGAATGGTTTCACCCATAGTAGCTGCCCAATAAATATTTGTAACTTGCCCCAGAGGTATGAAGCTGGAATGTGGTAAATGTGGGAATTGAACCCAGGCAACCTTAGACTAGAAAGTCTGTGCTTCCCACCTGGTACCAGCTGCCTTGTCTCTCATGTGTCACGTGGTGTTGTCATTGTCCCTACATTGGAGCATGAACTGCTTAAGGAGGAATGCTTTATTCACTTTTGTATCTCCAATCTCCAGCACAGTACAGGATCTACCTATATTAGGTGCTCAATAAATGCTCATCATATTAAGTTGGGTTAGATCTCAGTGAGCCAGGGCCATCTTTCTGGTTCAGGGGGACTAGCGTTTTAGACAGAGGACAAGAACTATTGTATATCTCAGGTCCCAGGCCAGAGCCTGGCAAACAGTCAGATGGGCTAAACAGAAATGTTGATATCAACCGCATTCAACCCAAGAGAATGAACCACATTCCGGGAGGGACATTTGAAAATGTCGCCAAGTGAGATACATTGCCTGAGAGCCAATCATAGTGAGACATGCTCTTGTCACCTCCAGAGGGGTTGTCTGGGATTGGGTTGCCAAGAAACAGATTCTGGGATAAAAAGTTGCCTGTAGAAGGGTTATTGGGGAGTGATCTTGAGAAATACACCTGGAAGGAAGGAAGGGAGGGAGGGAGGGATAAAGGAGGGGAGGGAGGGAGGAAAGAAGGGAGGGAGGGAGGTAGGAAGGAAGGGAAGAAGGGAGGAAGGAAGGAAGGAAGGAAGGAAGGAAGGAAGGAAGGAAGGAAGGGGGAAGGGAGGAAGGGGGAAGGGGGGAAGGAAGGGGGGAAGGGAGGGAGGAAGGCGGGGAGGAAATATTGGTAAAGACAGCACCTTGATCCATCAGGCCATTGCTACTGAGGCTTCCGTCAGCTGATCGAATGAGTTGCTCTGGAGCTGAAATAAATCTTCAAACTTGACCCCAAATTGAGCTATGGGGCTGGGCCTTTGCATGCCCACATAGCCAGTCATGGTCATACAAGTCAGAGGTGTGACTTTGGGCAATGTGGTTCCCACTGATGGAGGGCATCTCCGTGAGGGATGCGGTCGTGAGCCATCAGCAGCTGAGGGGTGGGTGGTCCGTCGGTCCTGAAGAGTGTGTGTCTGCAGGTGGACCCTGTAGTGACTCCTGGGATGGTGACTCGCTGTGTCCCCCAGCTTCCAAGTGGCTGACCTGCGATGTAAACCCTGGTTTCTGAAGCCTGGGCACACTTCTGCTCTATCAGTGGGTCCATCCTGTGATAACCAGACAAACACACCTGTCCTCACCCACAAAAGAGCACAAACCAGTGTTTGAGGCGACTCAAAGGGAGTGGAATGGCTGGCAGGTGTCTGGCCTGGGCAGTGACCAGTAGCAACAAAGGGACAGGCAAGTAAATGCTGCCTGGGAACAGAGTACGTGGGATGATCTCAATTTCATGGGCAAGGCCAGGACTCAGATTTCCAAGATCCCAGTGCTTGCTCTGCTACGTCACACCTTATAAAAAGGGAAGGGGACTGACAATTATTGTATGCCTACTGTGTGCCAGACACACCGTGATAGGTGTTACTGCCTTCCTTTTCCTCCTCTCCCTCCTCCCCCTCCTCTCCTTCTCCTCCACTTCCTCCTCCTTCTCTCCCTCCTTTTCTTCCTCTTCTTTCTTCTCCTCTTCCTCCTACTTCTCTTCTTCCCCCTTTGCTCTCTCTCTTCTTGCTCCCTCCTCCTTCATCTTTGACTCTTTTCATGCAATATGTTATCACAATTAGGAGGTGGCAATTATATATGCCCAACTTACAGAAGGAGACACTGAGGCTCTGAGAGTTGAGTGGTTTGCCTGAGGCCACACCGGTGGTGAGTGGGGAACGCGGAAGGAGAAACTGCCAGCCCGTATGTGAAAGATGCCCCGCATCAGGGAAAAGCGAATCAACACCACGATACCACTCACACCCGTCAGAACGGCTAGTATCAAAAAGACAAGAAATAACAAGTGTTGGCGAGGATATGGAGAAAAGGAACGCTTGCGCACCATTGGCGGGAACGTAAAGTGGTGAAGCCACTGTGGAAAAGAGGATGGAATTTCCTCGAAAATTTTACAACAGAACTCCCAGGCGATCAACAATTCTACTTCTGGATATTGATCCGAAGAACATGAAACACTAATTGCAAAGGATACATGCATCCTTATGTTCACTGCAGCATTATCTACAATAGCCAAGATATGGAAGCGGCCCAAGTGTCCATGAATGGATGAATGGTAGGGAAAATGAAGTGTGTGTGTTCATTTCCCTTCTCATTCATCCGTTGATGGATACTTGGGCTGCTTCCATATCTTGGCTATACATGTACACACACACACACACACACACACACACACACACACTGGATTATTATTCAACCATAAAAAAGATTGAAATCTTGCCATTTGTAACAACATCAATGGGGCCTTGAGGGCATTATGCTAAATGAAATAAGTGAGACAGAGAAAGATAAATACTGTGTGATCTCACTTATATGTGGAATCTAAAAGCAACATAAACAAAACCAGCACAAAAACTAAGCTCATAGAATCTTAGAACAGATTACTGATTTCCAGAGGTGGGCATGGGGGTGTGGGAACCTAAAGGCACAAACTTCCAGTTATACATAAATAAGTTATAGGGGTGTCATATACAGCATGGTGACTATTGTTAACAATACCGTATTGCACATTTGAAAGCTGCTAAGAAAATAAATCTTAAAATTCTCATCACGGGAAACAAGATCCTATAACTCCGCATGGGGATGGATATTAACTAGACTTATTGTGGTGATCATTTCTCAATATATATACATATTCAATCATTATGCTGTATGCCTGAAACTAATATAATGCCATATGTCAATTATACCTCAATGGAAAAAAAAATCACAATTCAAGAGAAGAGAGAAATCCTGGAAGACCTCTGAGAGGTGGTGACTTTTCAGTTAGACCTGAACTCACAATAGGCCATCTATTCACTGAGGACTCTTTCCAGCTTGACTTTCATCCATTTGTTCCATCACTATTCTTTAGGTAAGGTTCCTAGTAATAACTAGGCTCTCTCCTCTGGCTGTCCTCTGAGAGTACAGAGGAATATTAGGGAAATGGCAGCGGAGAGATGGATAAATAAATAAAGACACCAATAAGTGTGTAGGTGGTAGGAACCAGGAAGAATGGGAACAATCGATGAAAAAAAGAAAAACGGGGTTGAGACTGCTCATCTATTCCAGAAATTCTCTTGCAGATGATTTCTCTTTCAGAGACTCCTGGAGAAGGTCCTGCTTTGTGGAATATTCTTAACAGAGAACTGAAGACACAATTTCTTTATCAAAAGTGAGCTGTCACATTCTCTGATTAGATGTCGGTGCATCTCTTCTGGCTGCAGTGTTAACAATAATCACTGCCAAATGCAATTATTTGCTCTGTGCCAACAACCTGACTGCATTCATCCCTTGGAACTTTACAGTCACCTGATAAGGCAGGAATAACTACTGGTTCCACTGTACAGATGCCAAAACTGAGGCTCAGAGTTGTGATGGAAGCTCAGATCTGAGTCCAGAGCCCATGCTCTGATCGACTATGCTCACTGTCACTCAGCATAGAGAGGACCAAGGGCTTCCCTTTTTCCTAGCAGCATGTGGCTAGCGGTGGGCCCGGGAGGTGAGTGTCCTGGACAATGGGTGGTGGTGATTGCAGCCCATCACCAGACCCACAGTCCTTGCTGTACCGGGAAAACTGTCCAGTGCTTTCAGTGTTCTCGTCTTGGTCAGGAAGTATTGGAGGAGGTCTTGCCTTTGGGGAGGACTGACTTTCTTCCCCTGGCTCCAAGACCCCTCGAAGGAACCAGACATTTCAGGTCTGCAAGCCACTCTCTGACTGGGTTCAAGGGCACATTTGTATATTTCATGCAAGTTTCTCTTGCTAAGGTACCCAAGGCCCTAAATTCCCAAGACTTTTAGGAAAGGAAGGCTGATTTGGGTGGTGGTTGCAATCTGCAACGCTTGGGTCAGCAGACATGAGTGTGCTCCCTCCCCTGACTCTCCTAACTATGCGACCCTGGTGCCTTCCCCACCTCGCCCTTTAGTTTCTGTCTATGTTAAATGGGGTCAATGCCGCCTAATAAACATTAAGTGGAGCCACACAAACACAGCACCTGGGAGGCACTCCATTCTTTCTTTCCCTCCTTTCTTCTCCCACCAGTGCTGGAGGGAGGCAAATGGGGTTCTTCTATCTTGTGTTTTCTGAGTATGGAAGAGTTGGTCCAAAGCCAGAGCCGCATTCTGAAAACAGCTCTAATACGGACCTTTTCCTTATCCCCAAGAGAGGCTGACCACATGCCAATGTTCTGTTGATGTAAGAATTTGGCGTGCCTGTCACCTCCACAGCACTACACGTTCTGAAAAGTCCCTCCCACTCTAGCCATTAATACCATATGTAATTAAATAACACAGCAACCGGTAATTAGGGTATTGGAGTGTCAGTTAAATTGTTTACTCCTGGGCTCTCCCTCTGTCCTGTGAACTCCATGAGGGCAAGGACGATGTCCACTCTTATTCACAGTTGCCTGCTCCCGGGCTTGGCAAAGAAGGTTCTCAATACATGTTGCTTGAATAAAGGATTTGAGCAAATGCAGGGATTCAAGGCCAGGTTTCTCTCAGGTACTGCACTAAGTGTGAGAGAGGGGTTGGCAGTTAGCAAGAATAGTGATAATGATGAAGAAGAAGGTGATGACGATGGTGACGATGGTTTTGGTGACCAAGATGGCAGTGATGATGGTGATGGTGATGATGGGGATGATGGAGATGGTGGAGATAATGGTGATGGTCGGTGAAATCTCTGTGTGGTCAGTTTCACTGCTTAAATGAATCCCTCTCAATTGTTTCTGGCTGTGGCACTCAATGGCTCCCAGGCAGCAACATAAAACGCTTTTTAAAAAAAAAAAAAACTGAGAAAAAAAAAGCATGACATCTAAATGCTAGACATCCCTGCTGGTAAGATTTATAAGAAAGAGTCTTTTATTCACTATGCCCTAGTCACTTGGCTCATCTTCCTGTCCAGCAAATAAATACTGTATTCCCTGTCCCATCTCGGGGTTTCTGCACTGGTGTTTCCTCCATCTGGGGCATGCTTTCCCCTCCCTGCAAAAAGGTGTCAGCTCAACATTACCTCCACGAATAAGCCTTCTAGCCCACCTCACCTAACAGGAACGCTACCCCATACCCCAATGTCACTGCACATTGTTATGTTGTCTTTTTGGCCATCACCAACCCAGCTGTATTCATCTAGTCACATTATCCTACTCTGTCCCCAGCTCAAAAACATATCAGGAAAACTGGGCTGCATCTGTCTTGATTATCGACTTATCCCCGATGACTAGGTAAGTGACTGGCAAAAAAAAAGGCATTTAATAAATATTAGTGGCATGAAGTCCTGAACACATGAGCTGTGTCCACTTCTCGTGGGGATGCCCACGTTGTTGCCCATGGGACTCTGATTCTCTCAGGCCCAGCCAGGAGATACCACATCCCATTTCTAGTCCCCTGAGTCACCAAGTGTCATGCCTGATAAATGGCCGTCATTGTGGGAAGGCACCAGACCTCATTTCTTGGCTGCCGCACGTGGGTGAGGGAGCCGAGTCCGTGCTCCGAAGGGCCAGCAGTGGGTGGTTGGCCCGGCCCGTGTTGTTTCTGGAAAAACAGTCCAGTTCCTCCCTACTTGTGAAACTACTGTCACCCTTTTGTAAAGATGTCTGAGAAAGTGTAAAACCACATTTCTCGGGTCTGGGGATGCAATAGTTTGTGCAATTATAACTCAACACATCACAGAAGTCAGATTGGCTCTCGTTGCCTGCATAATTCATCACTGATTTTCCTGTCAGGGTCTAAGACCTTTCATATCTTGGAGACAAAAAAATTAAGTTTACACTGCTCGATTAAAAATTCAGAAGTTTAAGGGCAAGTAAAAAGGAGGATGTGAATTGTGTCATCATTAAATAGACAGGGATAAATAAAGCATTGGAAGAGGAAACATGAAAAAAAACCCTTGCTGGTAACTTGTCATTTCTCAGAGTTAAGAATATCAGTAGAAACTTCATTAATTTCTTCTCGTTAATGGTCAAGATTCAGGGTCTATGGTAGGATAGGAGGGGAGAGGCTTTGGGGTTCAGAGGGTATTCTCATTCTCCCATTCTTCTGTCCATCCCTCCTCTCCTCCCTCCCTCCCTTCCTACCTTCTTGTCTCCCCAAATTTTATTCAAACCTCCACTCTTTACCAGCCACCCTGTAAAGTCCTAGGCATATGAAGTGAATAAACCAGAGTCATATATTGATGAAGGACCTGAAGGTTATTTGGATAAAGGTCCATTACAGCTCAGAATGATCAATGATGTGATGGTAGAAGCAGAGAGATCTATGGGTGCTCACAAGAGGCCCCTGATCCAGTCAGGGAATAGTCTAGAAACATTTTTAAGAGAAAGGGATGCTTAAGTTGGTTCTCTTTTAAAAAGTTATTCTTTTTTTAAAAGTTTATTTCTTTATTTTGAGACAGAGAGAGAGAGAGAACCCCAAATAGGCTCTGTCCTGTCAGTGCACAGTTCCCATGAGGAGCTCGATCCCATGAACTGAACCATGAGATCATGGCCTGAGCAAAAATCAAGAGTCAGATGCTTAACCAACTGAGCCACCCAGATGCCCTTTGAGTTGGTTCTTAAAGGAAGCATAGGTATTAGTCAAGTGATGGGCAGGAGACAGAATGAAGAAAAAAATTTCATGTAAGAGTGAACAACATATGCAAAGGCCCAGAGACACAATGGATGGGACATGGTGCATTTTTTGCAGAATACGTAGATGGAGTGAGTGGAGATGTGGTGAGGATGAGGCCTCATGGTTCAGGTCATTGAGGACCTTTGGAGCTCCATGAAGAAGCTTATACTTAGCTCCCCCCAGATGGAAAGTTCCTTGAGGGGAATGAAGGCCATAATGGTATTATATAAAGGATGGTTTGTCAAGGGAAGACTCCTTGGTAAAGTGACTTTGAGCAAAGAACTGGGTGGAGTAAGGAAGGCACAGGCCAACAGGACATCAGGGGAGATTCTTTAGGCAGTGGGGACAGACATACCCTGAAGTGGGACCGAAGTCCATGTCGATCAGTAGTTAACATCCTCTTTCCCAGCCAGGCTACACCTATTCAATTCAGCGTGTACTTTCTTGAACACCTACTATGTGGTGGCATATCTCAGAAGATGTGGGAGGGAATGGAGTCTACTAGACCCAACACGTACCCTCAGGGGATTCACAGATTTTCAGGGGAATCAGACCCACACTAGATACAGCCTGATGGCCCCCAAGGAGGTACAGAAAGGGCTAAATAAAATAGAAATGAAGGAGCAGCCTGTCTGGTCAGTGAAAGACTTGCCCTGGGTTTAAAAGGCAGGTGGGGAGCGCCTGAGTGGCTCAGTTGGTTGAGCGTCTGACTTCGGCTCAGGTCATGATCTCACAGTTAGTGGGCACAAGCCCCACATCGGGCTCTGTGCTGACAGCTAGCTTGGGGCCTGGAGCCTGTTTCAGATTCTGTGTCTCCCTCTCTCTCTGACCCTCCCCTGCTCATGCTGTCTGTCTCTCTTGCTCGCTCTCTCTCTCAGAAATTAAAAAAAAAATCAAGATAAAAGGCAGGTAGAATTTCTTTAGACTCTTTGTTTTAGTAGCATCAATACTTCAGACAGCTTGATAAACTCTCATGAGATGAATGCCCCCATGAAAGAAACAAGAAACAATATGGTCATCTCCCCAGAAGTCTCTGGAGACCCCTTCCAGCCCCTTCCAGGGGCTGAGTTCTCACAGCACAGGTCAATTTTGCCCATTTTCATGTACAGTATGCCTTCTTTTGTGTCTGGCTTCTCTTGCTTAAGATTATGTTTGTCAGATCCTTTCGTGTTGTGTGTAAGCGTATCTCATTTATTCCCACTACTGAGCAGAATCCCAATGCGTGAATACGCCACGGGTTTTTTTTTTTCCCTTTGGCCTGCTCTGCTGTTGTTTCCTTTTTTGGCCATCCCAGGTGGTGCTGCTATGACATTCTGGTACATGTCTTTTGGTGAACATATGCACGTATCTCTGTTGGGTATGATCTGGGAGTAAACTTAATGGGTCAAGGGGTGGGCATATGTTGAGCTGCGGTAGACACAGCCAGACAGGCTTCCAAAATGGTTGTACCAATTAACACTCCCACCAGAAGCGTGAGAGTGTCTGGGCAACGTAGTCTCACTAACGCTCCATATATTCTGCCATTTTCATTTTGCTTTATTTCTTGTTCATTCTTGTGGGGGTGAGGTGGTGTTCCATTGAAGTTTTAATCTGCATTGCCTCAATGACTGATGTAGTTGAGCATGTTTTCATATGTTTATTGGCTCATCTTTTGGTGAAGTGCTTTCCTTACCTCCACCATTGGGTTGTCTACTTTTTTCTTATTCACTAGAAGGTGCTCTTTATATATTCTGGGTATGAATTCTTGATGGAATATACTATTGAGAGGATCTCTCCCACTCTGAGGGGTGATTTGCATTCTCTCTTAATGGTCACATTTGATGGACAGATGTTCTTACTTTTAATGCAGTGCATTTAATTTTTTTTTTTTACAGCAAGATAGAATTTTCTCAAGCTAATTGGAATGCAGAAAGTAGGCTTTTCCAATGCAGGGAAGATTTTGAGCAGAGGTGGGGAGGTGGGAAGATCAGAGCCTTGGAGGAAACAAGCAGCATCTGCTGTGACTGGACACTCAGGAGGTATGAGAGTCTGGGGATGGGTATGAGGCTAGAGGGGGCATTGGGATTCCCCACTAGGGCTTTCTAATGCCATGCTGTTGAGTTCAGACTTCCTGAAGTCCACAGAGGGCTGAAATTTTGAGCAAGGGCTGCCAAGACCAGATTTGGTATTGGGAATATTCATTCAACAACAAGTGCCTGGTTGCAGGTGATGGGGTGAAGAAAAAGCCAGGAGAAGCAGGGCTGGTGGAAAGTGGGGAGTGTCCAGCCTGGCAAGACTTGGAGCACCTGCATCGACAGGGCGTGGCATTCCTTCTCCCTGGATGGGGCTAGAAGGGGGTGTGGGGATACATTCGTGGACAATGTGTCCTTAAGGATAATGTCACAGTCCTCTCAGGATCTGACTCAGTCTGGCATATTTGCTCTTGTATAACAACTCAGAAGCCAAGCAGATGATTCAGAAGGTCACACACAATTTTCCATCTATCAGCCCTGAAAGCCTTGGAAAAGATGGGGCAAGCCTGTCTGTGCTGTGTCCTGGAAGAACCCTGGTTCCTTGAGATGGAAGACAGGGCAGAAGAATTGGGGGCCATGGGCAGGAGACCTGAATTGCAGGCCTAGGTCTACCTCAGCTCACTTCTGTGTGTCCTTGGGGGAAGTCCTTCCTCTCTCTGGGCCTCAGTTTACTTGACCACAGAGAGAGTTATGAGACACAGATGAGCTCATGGACAGGAGATTATTTGTGGCTAATACTTCACCTATGTAAGGGATCACTGGGTCTCCCCATACACAGGAACTGTAAAGTCAGCAAACTTTGCAAACCCTGCTAACAATTGCACAAGAAGTGATCTCAGGGGCCAATATTGCTGGATCTAACCCCAGAATCAAAGACATCCATTACCAACATTTCTTTACTTCCAGAGGCCACTAACACCAAACTCTCCTCTTCGAAGTCTGAACAATATAAATCCCAGATATGGACATTGGAAGTATAGGTTTTAACTATTTAGTTCCTTTAAAAATATTTAAGGCGGCTGACAGAGTAGTAACAATAACATCCCTTTAGTACATCCTCAGAGGAGAACACCATGCTGGCCACCATAGGAAGAGATGTGCTTGGAGGTGTAGGCAGAGGGGGGCTGTGAGCAGAGACATAGGGTGGGAGATAGTGTGGGGGCTCAAAGGGCTTGTGACAGCAAGTTAACCAAACCCTAATCAAGGTGCTGCTGTGAAGGTATTTTGTAGATGTGGCTCACATCTACCTGCCGTTGATTTTAGATAAAGGAAATTACCTTTGATAATCTGGGTGGGCCCCACCCAATCAGTTGAAGGGCTTTAACCAGAACTAAGGCTTCTCTGAGGAAGAAGTCTTGTTTCAAGACTAGAACATCAGCTCTTGCGTTCAGACTAAAGAACTGTCCTACAGACAGCTTTGGGCTTGCCAGCCCCCACAATTGCATGAGCCAAGACCTTGATAGGGGTCTTTTGCTATGTTTAGATCTACATGTAGATCTAGAGACTGGTCTTGTTTCTCTGGAGACCCCTGATGGACAGAGTCCGAGATGAAAACTTAAGGCTGGGGTGGGGGCTGCAGGAGATTAGGACCAGCCTCCTTCATCTTCCCCTTGCCACTCTAGCTCTAAGGACTTTTATAGTCTTCAACATGCCAAACGTGTTCTAGCTGCCAGAGCTTGGCACCTGCTTATCCCTCCACCTGGAGGGACATCATGCCCTGTGCTTCACCAATGCATCTGTGTCCAAAGACAACTCCCTGGAGAGGTTCTGTCTGACTATTCTAATCTAAAATAGCCACCTTCATCATCCTTCTTTACTCAGATTAATCCCTCCCGCCGATGCTTATCACTGCTTGCTATTTTATATATATATTTTTTAATTGTCTTCCTCGCCCACTGGGATATGAGCTCCCTGAGACCAGAGACATTACTTCTTCATTCCTGTGTTCCAGTTCCTAGCACTGTGCTTGGCACGGAGTGGGCAGCCAGTGGGCTCCAAATTGTGGTGGGTTTTTTAGTACTGTGCCAAGTCATTATAAGGAGTTTATACCGGCTTCCACCGACCAATCTCTTCTTGACAGCCACGGACTCCCGGAGAGATGCCATGGAGGGAACTCACAAAGAGACGCCAGCGAGAAACAGCTTGGAGGCGCTTGACAATTTTCCCTTATCTCCTGTGATCCACATTGCCTGGCCAAGTTGTTCATGAAGGAGGCCTTATGATGCATCTCAAAAAAGCAACCACGGCCTCTCAATCACTCAGCAAATTTTGGAAGGAAAAACAGATATCAAAAACGAAAGTGCGCAACGGTAATATATGATATCAGATCCGTCATTCTTTACAGCAACATGGACGATGGCGTTTGGCAAACAGCAGTTGCACCCAAAAGATAGACAGGCAGTTTTGACATGTCTTGCCAGAGAAGAATTACCCTCCCCACCCGCGTCCTCCCCCCCATCCTCCCGGCCCGATCACAAGGAATGACAGAATTACAAACAAATCAATCAGGCAGAGAACAGAAGCAGTGGAGACTCGGGGCTTGGGTGGTAATAGCAATATGGAATGCCAGGGTACTAGGTATCAGAGTATTCTCGATCATGGGCAAGTGAGCGGCTATCCACGAAAGGAGAGGTTGTGGGCCCTTGGCGGCCTCGGGAGCCTCCATACCTGGACCAACGATCTGTCCATGGTGCTGAATCCCACTACTCGGCGTTAGTTGGTGTTGGGAGAAGTAGTCACAGGGGATGGTTATCAGCCATTTATTTCTATCTGAGAATGAGCTCGTTGTGAACCAATGAAGCTGGGGTAAGGGCGGCAGATATTCAGAAATCACAAACACATAAGCCTACAAAGGCCAGTTGATAATATAAATAAAAGAAACAAGTTGTAAGACAATAGGGAGGGGTGGGGATTGTGATTAACTAAATGGTCATACCTCCTCTAAGCAGAACACCTGCCCTTCAGTTCCAACTGTTGGAGACTACGTGGGAGTGTGAGGACAGCGTTGCCAATTGGAATATATATAAGAGGAGCTTTAAACCTCTTTTATGTGCAATCTCCTGATTTTAAAAATGCTGGCAGCTAATTCAAAAGTATTCTAGACTAGCTCCTTATTTTAAGATAGAGTGCCTGAGCTCCAGAGAGGGAAAAGGATTTCCTCAAAGTGGCTCAGCAAGTTGGTGGCAGGATAAAGCCTAGAATCTCAATGCTCAATTACCAGCTCAGTTACTGTCTCCTTCCCCCTAGCTTGTTTTTCTGTTTGAGAGAATAAGGTTTCTGTCTGAGCACTGGATCTAGGAAAGGCAGGTGAAAAGATGGAAAATGTTTGATCAAATCAGTCTTAAATTTTACAAGAGCATAATATAGCCAAAATTATTTCAACATATCAGCTCCAGCTGAAGTACCAGACCTAGGAGAGAGAGGCTGAGGAAAGGAAACAGCAGGAATGGAGGTCAGGGCTGCCTTCACCAAGATGGGTGCTCCTTCTGGACCACCTTCAGGGTTCTGGGTCATGCATTGGGGAGCACCTATGGGCTCAGTGTCAGATAAATCCCCTCTTCCTTTCCTACTAGTCAAGCTTTATAATAAAAGATCCTGTGACCCCTGTTCTGAATCTTATTAATATCAAACTCTCCTCGTAGGCATTCTATGCACCAGGGAAACCAGGCAGACCATGGAGAAAAACTAACCAGGGTGTCCTGGGCCTAGTCAGGACCCCACCCTTCCTTAATTACAGCCTCATCCTCCTCCCACTCCCTGGCCTGGGACCCCAGAGCCCTCATCCCCCAAATCTGGATGAATCTTTCTCTCTCAACAATACTAGGGACACAGTCTACATTAGGTGAATCAACAAGGCCATTTCAGAAGAGACCAAATAGGAAATAAGAGGCCCCATTGCCTAATGGGACTTATCAATTATGATCTAGGGCCATATTTCTTTGAGGGGTGATTGTTTCACGGAGTCTGACATCTCATATAGCTTTAAATTACTCACAACCGGGATGGCTTACAAGATAGCAGTAAAATCAGGAGAGGATTGGGCAATGTAATTATAGTATGGAAATGATGTTGATCACTCAAGCAGGGAGCAGACCTTGAATCGAAAGCCCTGCTTTGTCTCCCCACCCCCTTCCCTTCCAGTGCTCCTGCTTGGGGCTGTAGAACATACAACACCTGGGAAACATGGGGGTAAACCCGCTCCTTCTGGGAACTTGGAAGTTGGCCATGTCACACCGTAGGGTGTAATGAATCATGGGACTGGTGTGGACCAAAAGATCAGGACCAAGGACAGATCCTCTAGGCCTGGCCACTAGGATCTAAAAGGTCAGAAAGGCAAGAATCTGCAGGAATTAATTACCTACTGCCCAAATTTATGAGGTAACAATTTCCCAAGCCCTTAATTTATGCCGATAATTATATGAGCATCTTGGATTATAGAGATTTCTCCTTCCTTCCTTCTTTCCTTCCTTCCATCCATTTCTTGTACTATCTCCATGCGAGACACTATGTAAAGCTTTGAGAATACAGATATGAATTATTTCAACTGCTCAATGAGTGTATACTATGTGTAGGCATTGTTCTAGAATCCAGATAAAGGCATACTGCCCACATTATTTATTCAAATACCAATTGATGATTGACTAGTTTGCAGGACTGATAAATTGCTCCTCAAATCCATTTCTTCTTCTTCTTGAGCACATAGATAAGTTACATTTCTCTGCTTCTTTTGAAGTTGATTTTACTGAATTCTAGCCAATGGAATGTGAGAGGAAGTGATGTGAATCACTCCTTGGTTCATAAAATCCTCCTACGTGTTATCTCCCATAATCTTTCCTCAGTCTGCCAGGTGAGTATCAACACCCAGGGAGATCCTAGAAGGCCACTTGTTGAAACTGGCAAAGCCAGTATACTGGGTCCCTGAGTGAACAAGAGGAGGGTGGTCTCTTCCCCACCCCCAATTCTCTGCTGACTTGAACCTGAATTGTATTATCAGGTGAGCAAGATACACCTGTACTTCCTGAGCTGCAGAAATATGGGGCTGTCTGTTACAGTGGTGGGCTAGACACTATACAGGCATTGGGGGCATAAACATTCATTTGAACCTTTCGTTGGCATTTACGATGGTCCAGAGAGCATACTCAGTGACGAGAATATGGAGCATGGTTCATTCATTCAAGTGTTAGACTCTGAGGATATAGAGATAAATGATCAATGGATAATACTTAATTGATTAATTCTACAAACATTCAATTAGGTAACTAATATGCCCCAGCCTTGGCGTTAAGTTTTGGGGACACAAAGAAAAATCCATGCAAGTATCGAATACATTTCCATCATGTGCTGGGCACTGGGTTAGACAACTGAAGATAAAAACAGAGTCCTTATCCTCAGAGGTTTCATCATTTGGTGGAAGAGCCAGGTTATGGTCGTGGGCTGTGAAAAGTGCTGAGATAGAAGTTTTTATGAGATTCTCTAGGGACACAGGAAATGATCTCTGCTTGGGGCTGAGGGAAAAATGGAGGGAGCAGGGAAAACTATAAACAGGTGAGAGTTTTAGATCTGGGCTTTGAAGGATGAATATAGGTTTTCTAGGCAGAAAAGGGGTGGAAGGGAAATCAAGGCAGAGGGAACAACATGTGTAAAAGCGGTGTGTCTTGAGGTCAGTGAAAGGTGTGGCATGAATGGAGCTCAAAAACATGTGGTAAGGACAAAACCAGGTGAGCAGAGCTGCAGCTTGAATCTAGGGCAGATGTTCCTGTCTTTCTACCTGCAGGGTACATGTTATTGGAGCTGGGACGGGGTAGTCCAGAAACTGTTTTAATTCCATCCTGATCTGAGGTGAGAGCAGACACTGTCTTATGCTGCTCCCACCTCCATGGGCAGGGACTGTCTTGCTCTTCTTTTCTGAAATAGATATTTAATGAAGATGCAACTTTATGATGCATTCCACTTAATATTTCCCCCTTTTTATGAATAAGCAAACTGACTATCAGAAAGGTAAATTATCCACTCAAATCACACAGCCCTCTGACCCCACAGTTTGCATTTAAATCTCCAACTGAGGCCACATTCTCAGTGTGCTGGTGGCCCTCAGCAGAGCAGGAAACAGGTTCTCAGTCCCAATGATGCAGAGGTTTTGAAACTCTTGGGGTTAATTGTCTATTTGGCAAAGGCCAAGGAGCTTCCCCTCCCGAAAGCTAATCGGAACTAGCTCAATGCTGAGCTCATGTGCGTGTGTGGTAAGGGGCATAAGGGAGCGGATAGTCTTAGCTGAGCCAGGACTAGCCTGAGCTATGCTGGGAAGGAATAAATCTCTTCATGAGCCAACATTAATACAAGCTTGGCAGGTTCTGGGCAGGCCCCCGGTTGATTATGCCAATGGACGTTGGGGAGGGGAAGATTGAGCTGCCGGGGGTGGCGTGAATGCACATCACACAAGGTAATGCCTTGAAAATATATAGCATCTAAGCAGGCAGGCAGCTGAAGGCGGGGCAAAGGGAGGTAGTGTGTGTGTGTGGGGGTGACATCTGTTTGCAATTACGATGACTAGAGCCCACCAAACAAGGCTCTCAGAAAGGGTGTCTAGGACATCTACTTTAGGTGATCTACAGAGGTACCAATCATTCATTCAATATGTATTTGCTGAGTACCTGCTTTGTGCCAGGCACTGGGGGTTCAGGGCTGAACATGTAGATACAGTGCTGCCCTCACAGAGCTCACAGTCTGGACAGGCAGGCAAAACCAAACAGGCCATCATACCAGTTGCATAAAAAGTACATTAAGGAGAAAAACAGGCAGTGGTAAAGGCCTCTGATGCTTGGGAAGAGGTCATGGAGGACTGCCTGGAAGAGGTGACATTTGAAGAGAGAGCCAGAAGATGAATTAGGGTTAATTTGGTGGAGTGTACATGTATGTTGCGGAAGGTAGGGGTCAGAGAAGAAATGTATATGGAGGCCCTGAGGCAGTAAGGTATTTGTAACTTCTAAATGAAAGAAAGGAGGCTAGAGTGGCTGGTGCATGGAGAGTCAGGGCTCAGACAGACCTGAGATTTAGGCAAAAGACAAACCAGGCCTGACCTTGTGGGCATTGTAAATGCTTGACCTTCATCATAGAGCGATCGAGAGCAAACTAACATTTCTGAAGCAGAGGAGTTACTGACCAAATCCTCCTTTCTCAAAGTCTTGCATCAAAGCCTCACTGTAACCTGGTGAGATTACAATCCTCATTATAATTATAATCCTCATTATTTGGGTGAGAAAAATGCAGCTCAGAGAGGTGAAGTGATTTGTCTGAAGTCACACAGCAAGAGAATGGCACACTGCAGACTGCTGTATCCCAGAGACAGTAAGTGGTTTGGTCCAGATTCCTTAGCCCAACATTCCAGACTTTTGGCTTAAAAAAGATTTGGATTCCAAAATGTGAAGAAAGAACTTCTATCCCTGGATGTAACTTCAGTGGGGATTTGACAAAGGTCAGGAGGCTATGATCAGAAGTTGGAAACCTTGGGGGCGCCTGGGTGGCTTAGTCGGTTGAGCGTCCAACTTTCGCTTAGGTCATGATCTCGCGGTTCGTGGGTTCGAGCCCCGCGTCGGGCTCTGTGCTGACTGCCAGCTCGGAGCCTGGAGCCTATTTCAGAATCTGTATCTCCCTCTCTCTCTGACCCTCCCCTGCTCACGCTGTCTCTCTCTCTCCTAGAAATAAATTTTAAAAATATTAAAAAAAAAAAAAGGGAAAATTCTCTCAGGAAACAGACCAACCACCTCTGGAATAGCTGTCGTCTAGAGCAGCCTGGGGCTTTAACATTATGTCAAAGTCAGGGGTATTGTGAGCATGCCAGGACAAGGAGNGCCCCGCGTCGGGCTCTGTGCTGACTGCCAGCTCAGAGCCTGGAGCCTGTTTCAGTCTGTGACTCCCTCTCTCTCTGACCCTCCCCTGCTTACACACTCTCTCTCTCTCTCTCTCTTAGAAATAAATAAAAAACATTAAAAAAAAAAAAAAGAAGTTGGAAACCTTGGATACCTGTGTCTTAGAGAAAGAGCCCAGCTCCTCCATGACCTGCATGGAGGTCTGGCCTGGAGATGGGCTAAAGGGGACAATCTGAAGATACAAAGGGTCTGCAGAGAGCCAGACATTTCCACCAGGTAGAGGAGAGAAGGTGCTTGCTCCAGGGTGTGGGAAGCTGAGGAGGTGCCTTGAGTATCAAATCCACAGAAAAATCAAAAGGAAAATAACAAAAAAAACCCAAAATAAAGGTCAGGACCTACTCCGCTGGGACTACTGTGCCAGCTCCAGTATGGAAAGAGCAATTCAACCTATTTGCCATATCTTTGCAGGCTCAGATTTGGCCAAAATAATGGTAATAATGGAGACTAATAGCAACAATCCATTCATCTGGCAAATAACTAGGCACCTCCCTTGAGCCTAGCCCTGAACTAGGCATGGAGGATACAGAAGAAAGTAGAGATGGAGTTTTGTTCAGGGTAATATTGTTATGCTTTGTTGAGAACCATCTATGCACCATCACAATAGGATGAGCCATGATCACATCCCCTTCTTGAAAACTCAGAGCCACTCTATGGGGTGGGTACCTGTAGTAGACATTGCAGGTCCCGTTTACCTGGCCCATGCACTCAGCCCCTACCTTGTGTAAGTGCTGGTGGTTGATGGCTCACAAATTCCCACTTTCTGGAGACTTGCTCTATAACCACCTCATTCAGAAATGGTTGGGGACTTATGCACACCCAGGGGCAGTCTGTCATCAATGGCTAACTCTTACAGGAGCTCCCTTGGTTTGCCGTAGGGCCGTATTTTGGCATCACTGATGCTCCAGAACTCCCTGTGGGATCAGGCAGAAGCTGGATCTTAATCAACACCACATCTTTCCTTGGCTCCTTCTTTGCTGTCCATCCCCCCTCAACCTTACCAATTTTTCTCTAAAGCACTCCCACAATTAATCTCTTGCACAAGGGTCCTCATCCAGGGCTCAGGGATGGGACTGAGGTGTGCAAGCATGACACTTAGGGCATAAAATTCAAGGAGGAGCTCACTCTCAGGGGCTGAACTTGCACTTGTATAAACACAAGAATGAGAGTTTCCTTACACCTTTCATCCTGGGCACCTGGATTGTCCCATCTGCATCCTGGTCCCAGTCTCAGTCTTAGGTTCTCCTTCCAGAGAACTCACCTCAGGACAGTATCTTTATCGCCCCTAATCTGTAGTTGGAGACATGAAGTTGGGCAGACTAAGAAATGTGTCCAAGATCCCACAGCTTGTAGGTGGTAGGACTCAGACCACAATCAAAGTTTATATATGCTTTTCTTATGATCTTATGGCCTTTGGGACAATGTGTCCAGTTAACTGGGGAGCAGAGACTCAAAGATGAGACAAATTGAGGAGAGAAATCCCAGATCCTAGGAGAGATCTCCAGTTTCATTTGGTGTAGCTTCTGCCTCCAGCATCTAAGATAGTTGCTATGACCATTTTAAGGACGAGATAAATGAGACCCAGGGAGTCAAACATCCAGACCTCAGACACTCTGAGGACTTAACTCACTCTTCCAAAGCCCCTTGGCTGGCAAGATCAATCAGGACGTGAACACTGAAAATGTCTCTGGCTTTGACGTTCTGAGATCATCTTGAAGGGTGAACAGGATCTGGGAGGTGGTGGGTGGTGGGTGGTAGAGACAGATGGTGCCACCAGAGAAGGCTGGCATTTTCCAAGAAGGGCAAACCTGGATATGACCCAGGTTCCAGAGTGATGGGGACTGCCCCCCATATCTGTTAGCATGGCTGTATGAGGGTGGATGTTGTAGTCGGGTTTGTGCTCTGCCTGGCACCCATTCATGACCTCACTGCTCCTCTCTGTTGAGTTCTGACACATTCAGTTCTCAAGGTAAACCAGCTCTCCTTTACGATTGTCTGTTCCCCAAACAGAACAGTTGATTGTGCTGTTATAATGGCTGCTTAAGACATCCCCTCCTTTCCTAGTTTACCTTTTGAGCTGGAGCATTGGTTATGCCTGCCATCTTGGTACAAAAATTGAAATGCAAGAAGGAAGGAATTTAACTGCAGTATGGAAGAACTGGATATGTGTGAACTTGGGCCAGTCATGTCCCAGCCCAGACTTCAGCTTCTTCCTCTGTGAACTGATGAGAGGAGGGATCTGTCCAATGTTATTCCCTCTGTTTATCCTATTAGGTTATCCCACCTCCCACAACTACTACGCTCTTCCAGATGTGCAAGGGATGTGCACTAATGGCAGGGCACTAAGAAGGGAAGATCCTAGAATACAAGCCCTGAGAACTCAGAAATGAAACAGGTACTTATACCCCCACTCTCTGTGGATATTTTAGTGCTGCTGCAGGGGCTTCTCTGAATGAACTTCTCTGTGCTCAGCTTCCCCATTCTCTGCTCCCCTCCATTCTGACCTCTCCCTTCCCCCCATTGCTCTAGCCCCCTGCGCTCTGGGAACTGTTTCATTGGAAACTTACTGTCTAGGTCACTGACTCTTAAGGCACCGTCCATGGCCCTATGCTGAACTCATGAAGAGAAGAGCTCCCCAAATACTCTATTCTTTTGAGTTTGGGTACTGAACCACCTATTCCAAAATGTTCCGTACATTGTTCTGGACCAGCTTCCTCTTCCTCCAGGATTCCTGCTCCATCCTGGTGGATGTTTCCTGTAACCCAATTTTCTATAGATTCTTGATAAAGAAGACATACTGCCCTATTTGGAGCTCTATGTGTTTCTAGTGTTGTCAGGTAGCCTTGGGACTAGGAGCCTTATCTCTATACTGAACTCCTTCCTTGATGCCCCGGCATCTATAAAATAAAGACCCGAGTCTTTCAGCTATACTACAACTAGAGGCAGCGAATCTTGTCTGGGCTGTTTTCCCTAATCCCACACTGGAAGGCATGAGTCCTAATCAAAGTCCTAATCAAAGGTCAACAGCAAGTAAAGACTCCTTCTGTGTTTTGACGACAGGGAATGCAATTAAAAGTTTAGAGAGCTGTGGATTCCAGAAGGGGGAAGGCTGGGTAAGACCGTCATTTCCTCCACTTTTATTTTCCTATAATCCACATGGAGAGTATAAGGCTTGCTGGGTGATGTTCAAGAAACCAGCTCTCCTCTCTGATCCTCAGCGTTCCCCATCTGTTCAAATGGGTGGGCTGGATGGGCTCAGAGCCAATGATTCTCTGAGATAAAGCATTATATGCTGCCTGCTGTGTCTTGCTCGGGTCTCACGGGGCAGAAGGATTTTGAAAGCATTCATCGGTTAATGCATCACTTGTTCATTAAAGATTCTTTCTGGACTTACCCGTAGCTTTTACTTTTCCAGGCATTCAACCCCCAGCCCCCACTGGTGCTGACAAATTGCTGCTTGAAGTTCATGGTCCCAGAAGTCTTCTTAACATGTCCAGGAATGCAGGCATGGGGGGTGAGGAGGGAGCTTGGGGAGGTGTTGGCTGGAAGCCACAAGCGGCAGCAATGGGAGGAGGGTGCAGGGGGGTGGGGTGCAGACACCCCAAGATTGCTCGGGCTGTGAGGCGGTCAGCAGCGTCCTGACTTTGAAAGCAATCCAAAACAAGGTCTGCGTTCTAGTCTCCAGTGATGTCACAGCTAATCATTAGCCTGGTGATTACATTGAAAGCCTTCTGCGATCCTATCCTCAGCAGGGTCATTAATGCAAGGCAACCACACCAGTAAATGTCTCATTAGTCTTATTTTAGACTTATGTATTTTTCAGGACTACAGAATTTTAATAGTCTGCCCTCCCCCCAGCTCCCCCTCCTGCGACATTAATATCTATTCCACATGCCAGATTCTTCCAACTCTTCCCCCTCCCTGTTATCCCTGCTCAAAGCCCCTAGAGGAGGGTCCTGCAAGGAAGACAGGCTGGAGTGGGGAGTCCATGGGCGCTAGGTCTTGCCTCCCTCAACAGCCCCAGGTCTGTTTCTGGCCCCAGTCTCCTTTCTATAATGACAACCTCTTCTTGGGTTTCCTGTTTTTCTCAGGAAGATTTACCCTTTTTATTTTAACCCTCTTTAAGCCTTTGTCCTTATTAGTAAAGAAGCGTATGCTCATTGCAAAGACAGGAAGAAAGAATTACCATTAATCTCAGACCCCAAGCAGAATGATCCTTTCTCTACCTCCAGCTCACCCCTTTCCTCAATGCTGGCTTTCCCTTTGCCACTGGAACAGGCTCAACTTCTCCCCGCCTGGGGCCCTTGAGCATTGCTGGTCCCTCTGCCTAGAAGGTTTGCCTCTCTTTGCCCTTGAATGATTCCAGCTCTCCTTTCAGGGTACAGCCTAAACGCCATTTCTTCCCGGAAGTGCCCCTGTCTCCCTCATCATTCAAATGTAGGATTGTACCTTTCGCACTTGATGCCATTGTTGGTGTCCAGCATCACACATGTCACAATCAGCATTAGCTCTCTATACATGACAATAATCGTTTGATTGCCATCACCTGACGAGGCAGATTTCTCCAATGGGGCAGGGAACACCTCTCTGTGGTTTGTTAACTCCATAGTCCCAGTGGCCATCTCAGGGACAGTAGATACAAAGAGGCATCAGTAAGTACTTGTTGAGGGGCACCTGGGTGGCCCAGTCGGTTGAGCCTATGACTTTGGCTCAGGCTGTGATCTCACAGTTTGTGATTTTGAGCTCCGCATCGGGCTCTGTGTTGTCAGCTTAGAGCCTGTAGCCTCTTCAGATTCAGTGTCTTCCTCTCTCTCTCTGCTCCTCCCCCACTCATGCTCTGTCTCTGTCTCAAAATAAATTAACATTTAAAAATTTAAATAAAAGTACTTGTTGAATGAATGGATGGATAAATGGGTGGGTGGGTGGATGGATGTATATACATGGATGGATGGATGGATGGTTAGATGGATAGGTGGGTGGGTGGATAAACAGTAGTTGGATGGGTAGATGAGTGCATAAATGGATGATTAGGTGGTTGGGTGGGTAGATGGATGGATGGTTGGATAGATAGCTGAATTGATTTTAGAACGTTCTCCTCCAATCTTTCCTCGGCATTTTTAGATACTGTTGAAATAACACAGTGTGTAATATTGTATCTAAATTTTTCATCCTGCATTATTTTCTGTCAACAACTGCTTGTTATTTTTGATGGCCGTGCAGTATTCCATTGGGTGGATGCCCCCCCCCCCATCAGTTTACTCAATTAATTCCCTACTGCCACGCATTTGAGAAAGTGATATTTCCTGTAAGTTAAAGCCATGGGCTCCAGCCCCAAGCACCAGAATTCAGATACAGCCACACTCACCATGTACTTATGGACAAATTATCTAATTCTCTGTGCTTCAGCTTCCTCATTTGTAACACAAGGGTGATTAACTTACGGGGTTATTATAAGGGTAAATTCAATCCAAGTAAAACATGTACAATAGTGCCTTGCACCCAGTAAATGTTAGCTGTTATTTCTAATCCTAGCCCATATGTGATTTGGTCAGGGATGTCTGGATGGGTGGAGATTTATCTGTATCCGTAGTCAGATTCTATTAGGATAGGCAGGGCATTGCTGGAATCCTTTAAACCTTGGAATACGTGGAATAGGAAGTGAAATGTCTTCTTTTCCCATCACAAATTCACAAGCTGGGGAGGCTTTTCTCCAAAGCATGTCTGCCAGCGACCTGAACTGTCATTTCGTTTTTCGCTACTCTGGTCTCATCCCAGACCTTTCCCCTGGACAGTGTAGTAGAGAGAAGAGGGCTTTGGAGTGAGAAGCCCAGGCTGGGACTCACTCTGTCTTGCAAGCCGAGAGACCTTAGGAAAGTAGCTTCCTGTTTCTGGGCATGAGTCTCATCCCAAGTGCACCCCATCACTGGGTGCTGGCAGAATCAAATGAGCAAGTGTGAGTCCAGCGTTTGGCCTGTGCTGTCACCCCAGGCTCGGTGACCACTGTCCAGAAACACACATGTGGATGCCATCTCTGGAGAAACTTTACTGAAGGTCCCCCACGTGCCAAACTTTAAGGGCTTGCTCTGCTATATCTCATCTGAATGCGTAGAGAAAGGAAAGAAGAAACGGGGACAGAGAAGCAGGTGGGCTTCAGTTATGGAAAACCCAGGGTGCTGAACAGACTCTTATTTCTTCTCTGTATGTAGCAGCCCTGCAAGGTTGCCGTTCTCACGGGGAGGTCTGGTGCAAATGACTTCACCTCTCTGAGGCCTCGTCTGTTTAGCATCAAGAAAGAAAAGAAAGATTGCTCCAGGTCGGTGGGGATGATTCCATGAGAGGACACATTTGCACAGCTGTTAGCACATAGTGAGTGCACAACACAGGTTTGATAATACTCTCTCTGGACAGTGGTGAGGGAGGTGCCAAGAGGAATTTGCAAGTCACAGAATCAGAATGGTAGGGCCAAAGAAGCCTCAGAAATCAGGTCTTCCAACTCTTGTTGCTGTGCTTCCTGCCCTGAACCACACTGTCTCTGGTCTCCATCATTTACATTTATTGCATTCATCCATGAAGGTCACTGTCATATGTCCCTCACCCCACATCTCTTCCAGGCTGCTGAGCCTGGATGCTCAGTATCACTCTGGTTCATAGACACGTGTCCTGAAGATTGGGGACCTTCCCACTGGTGTGTCTGCATCATAGGGCATAATCTGTATTGGTCTTTTTTTGCAGTTGGATATCCAGAGATTAGCACGGTGCTTGGCACATACACAGGTCAGGGCTTAATAACTATCTGTCAAATAAGTGAATAAATACATTTTTACCTCGAGAAGGAGCTGCTACTCCAGAGAGACCAGCTGCCAAGCTTCCCTTCCTGGCTCTTTCCCTGGAGTCTGTGATATTTAATTAATATGAGCCAAGCAGAGCCACTTTATGGTGCTGGGCCACCCATAATTGAGAAATGATTGGAGGCACCTGCGACTTGACCTTGGCTAATGATGGATAGATCCACACACAGATCAGGGGTGGAAGACCCAGGGGCTAGGACATCCATCCAGAGAGCCCAGGTGAAAGGAAGAGGAAAGAGATGTATGTCTGCATTCCTGGCTGGTGATCTCAGCTCCTGGAAATTCTGACGATGACAGTTCCATGGGGGAAACACTCAGAGGTGATGAGGGCTCAGCACGTGCCAGGCTCTGGTGAGCACTTTACAGGGAGCCTCAGCAGGGTGCTGCTGTTCGCCAGTGTCCTGACACGTGGAGACATAGCATGTACCTGTCAGATAGGGAGTAGATGAATGAAGGACCCCAGGGCCACTTTGGAGGAAAGCAGAGCAGAAGGAAGACCCCACATGCTGCAGAATGGTCTGGGGTGCAGGCAGCTGAGGTTCAGAGAGGTAAAGTTCTCCCCACTCCTGTCTTTGGGTGTGGGTGAAGTTTTTGGAATGAGGAGGAGCTCTGTGCTACTAACCTCAGTCTCAGGTCACCTCTGGTCCACTGGCTTCAGATGGGTGCCCATCTAAGGGGGAGAGGGCTCTATTGGAAAGGAGGTGCTAGTATAACTTCCAGCCCCAGGAAGTGGCTACAGGACCATGGGTGTCCCACATCCGTGCTGAGCAATGTGTGGGTGCAGACGGCAACACGAGGGATCCTTTCATGCCCTCACCGGACACATCACAGTCGCTGAGGACATGAAGGGCAGAAATGGAATTCAGATAACCAGATCTCTGAAGCGTGGTGGGGCCTTCGACAGGGTGGGCAGGCACTTGGCTCCGGCCACAAGGTCAAAATGTAGATCTCCAGTGACCAGGAGGTGAACAGAAAATGGCAACACTGCAGAGAACAGCACTTTTGAGTTTACAGAGCATTTTCAGACTCAGCATGAAGAGGAGGAAGAGGCGATTAACGTTCCTATTGATGGAGGTGCTAGCTGCTGCTTGGATGGTAGATGCCCCAGCCCAGGGCTCTGAGCTGAGAAGTGTCAGCCTTGAGGCTCTCACTAGGGATTCCTGGCCAATTGCCTGCCCTTGGCCCCTGGTCACCTCCTCACCTCTTCTGAATCCACAAGCTTGAGAGAGATTGCCCCGCCTCTCTCTCTCTCTCTCTCTCTCTCTCTCTCTCTCTCCCTCCTTTCAATTGTACTAAAAAACACACACCATAAAATTTACCATTGTAACCATCTTTAAGTGGGCGTTTCAGCAGTGGGAAGTACAGTCGCATCGTTGTGTGACCATCCCCACCATCCGTCTCCTGAATTTTTCATCTCCCCAAACTGAAACTCTGCCCCCATCAAACACTAACACCCCACCCTTCTCCCCCAGCCCCTGCAGCCACCTTTCTACTTTCTGCTCATGCATCTGACTTCTGTAGGTACCTCATGCAAGTGGAACCCTACACGGTTTGTCCTTTTGTGACTGGCTCATTTCACTCAGCATCGTGTCCTCAAGGCTCATTCATTTAGTGGCAGGTGTCAGACTTTCCTTCCTTTTTAAGGCTGAATGACATTCCATTGGGTGTAGAGACTGCATTTTGTTGCATCTGTCTTTGGGCAGTTGAGTTGCTTCCACATTTTAGCTGTTGTGGTGGTGCTGCTGTGAAAACCGGTGTCCAAGCATTGCTTTGGTCTCTGCTTTACATTCTTTTGGGGTATTCACCTAGTGGTGGAGTGGCTGGATCACATGGTAACTCTGTGCACCATACTATTTTCCATGGTGGTTTCAATATTTTACATGCCACCAAATGCATGAAGCGCCCAGTCTCTTCCCCTCCTTGTTGACACTTGTTATTTCCTCTTTTTTGTTTGTTTGTTTGTGTTTGGTAGGAATGGGTGGAAAGTGATAGCTCATTGTAGTTTTGATTTGCATCTCCATATTGATTGGTGATGTTGAACGCCTTTTCATGTGCTCCTTGGTCAGGAGCAGATCTCTTTTCCATGAGACAAAGAGGAAAGGGACTAGGTTTTTTTGAGTCCAACAGGCTTGACGCGAATCATGCCACAGCCTCTCCACTTTTCCACCGTGTGACTTTGGGTACGTAGCTTTACCTCTCTGGGCTCTAATTCCCTTGCTGATGGAGTGGAGGAAATCATTCAGACCCATGGAGGGCTTAGCATTCTAGTTCCTAGCCCATAGGCACTCTTTAGCCATTTTAGTTTATTTCCCACATAATTCACCGTCCTGTATTGAACCAGGGGGGCTGGTGACCCAGAGTGGGCTCCCAGGGTCTCTGTAAGCTGCCTCAGTGACCAGCTGGAGGCATAGGCAAGCATTCCAGGGAATGGTGGTTCTGACTTGTGCACTTGCTTTTTTGAACAGTGGGCTCAAGGCTATCTCTAGTCTTGGCACTCCCGGGCTCTGTGTTTGTGTCTCACCTCCAAGAATGTGAGGTTCCTTCAAGGCTGGGGTCATGCCCTGTTCCTCTTTCTCTATCACCCTATGGTGCTGAGCACTAGCTGGGAGTTCGGCAAGCCCATTCTCCACGTCCCCAGGCTTCAGTTCACCAGCCTCTCCTCTTTGGGGAGGGGCGACTCTGTTCTGTGAGATGGGATGAGAGCAGTGGTGGTTTTCACCACCTCCAGACCATGGGACCCCTCTTCTCCCCACATTGCTGGCCTGCATCATGACCTAAGAGTGCTTGCTGAAAGAGACAGAGCCCCACTTCCTTCCTGCTGCCAGTTGGAATCAGGAGACCAAGAAATACACTTCTGTCTGGTGATGCCACGGACATTGTGGGCTGGTTCTCCCTGTTACAGAACCTGGTGTCCTCCTAAGGCACCAGGTCCCCGAGCTCCATGGGGCTAGAGACCTTACCCATCTGGGTCTCAGCTCTGCACCCCCAGGGCCCAGCACATGGTCAGTACAAAGGAACTTTTATTGAGTGAGTCCGTGAAGGACGTGGCACCCAATGGGTGCTCAGTAAATGTTTCCTCAGCAGAGCATTGGTCAACTCAAGATTGCCAAGGTCACAAGCTCAATGTATGGGCGGACCTGTTAATGTTTCAGAGGAAGGGAAATGCAGCCCCTCAGAGCTGGGATCCAGGCTGGATGCCTGGGGGATACTTCAGAGCTGGTGCTCCGGTCCTGGCCATACACAAAGCTAACTGGGCTGCCAGAACAAAGCACCATAGACTAGGCTGCTTAAGGAACAGACACTTTTCTCCTCGCGGTTCAGGAAGGCAGAAATCCAAATCAAGGTGTGGGCAGTGTTGATTCCTCCTGAGGGCAGATGGGGAATCTGGTCCACACCTCTGCCCTGGGTTTTGGTGGTTTGTGGGCATCTTTGGAGTTCCTTGGCTTGCGGAAGTATCCTCTGTGTGCCTCCGTCATCACTTTCATAGGTCTCCCTGAATGCAGGCGGGTGGGCAGGGGCTCCCATTCTCCTCCTGGCCACACACAGTTGTGGCTGAAGCCCAGTCCTACCTGATGTCTGCCTCGGTCCTGCCTCTGCATCCCACAGGCACAGCCTCTGCTCTTGGCCTTGCGGTCCTGAGCCCCCCACCAGGCAAAGGTCTGTCTGTAGCCCATTGGGGTTGAATCCCAGCTCTGCTACTGCCTCCGATGTGAACTGGAGCCTGAGTACTCTGTGAGCGTCTGTTTCCTCCCTTGTAAAGAAGGATAATTAAAATCCCTGCTTCTCCAGGTTGCTCTGAGGTTGCATATTATGGTGGCGATGACAGGATCTCCTAGTAGACCTAACTGGTGCCCCAGACATCGTCCCCTGTCAGATGTGATCTTGGTGCACCACCAGGAAACAACGAGTTCCCGGAAGTCAGGCTACCATCCAGGCACCAAATCCACGCCACCGCCTGTTTTCTGCAAATAAAGTTTTATTGCAACACAGCCATGCCTCTTTGTGCACACATCTGCTGTGGCGATGGCTTTACAATAGCAGAGCCGAGTCATTGCATCAGCGACCATGTAGCCCGCAAAGCCTAGAGTATTTATTATCTGGCTCTTCACAGAAAGAGGTGGCTGCTGACCCCAGCGTGGACCAACATGGGCATTGGTGCTTCAACGCTGAAGCTCAAAACTCAGCCTTCACCCTGCCTTGCTGTGCGCTTGGGTTCATTCCATGGAATCACCTTTTCGCCCCTGCCAATTTGAAGCGACAGCTAACGCCACACGATGATTGGGGCAGTGAGATGTTCCGTGCGGTGCTTCCTTCCGTGTCTGTGCACAAGAACAAAATGTACCATGAGCCTACGGTGTGAGTGCGTCCACAGTCCCTGGGATACAGTAGGTGCTCAATATACCCTTATCACCAGATGGAAGAGCTTCCCCCTGAGGTCTCCACTTACACAGGGGTTGGGGGGCCTTATCTCTCTGCCCATGGCGTCTGGAGTAGTTACAGTTCCACGGTGGGTGCTCGGCGACCACAATTAATGAGGCCGCTCCAGACCTGTGTGGCTCGAAGCGCAGCCCCCAATTCAAAACCTGTCTCCTCGCTGCCCTGCACCGCGGGGAGGGGCACTGTTCTGTCCTGGTACCCTGTGCTCCACGCTCAGCCCCCATCACGTCTCGTGTAAGGGATGGAAGGAAGTCAGTCAGAGGAGAAAGACAGATTGAGTGCCTCCCTGGCCCTGGCATTTCCCTCCGGATCTCTGGATTTCCATATATTTGAAAACCTAATATAAACAACAGAGAGGAAATTTGCATTTCGGGCAGCAAGGAATGAAAAATTGCGGCAGCGTAATGTATTGCCGCGTGCGGGAGAGAGATGACCGTGCTGAGACCAACCTCTTAGACAGACCCAATAGGCCGGTGGCAAACTCATTTCCTGGCAGAATATAGGGTTCATCTGCTGGAACATTTAACAGGCATCGAAGAAAGATCACTTCCACCTCTCCCGGCTGCCTGCGAAGCCGCTCTCCTGCCTCTCTCTCTCTCTCTCTCTCTCTTTTTTTTTGCCATTTTATTAAACCCCTTTATGCGGTTTTAATACAATATGTATGATCCACATGGAGACAAATAAATTCTTATGTACTTTTCAGGATTCGGAGTGTTCTAATGGTTATGTATGCTTTATTTATATTTTCGGAAAGACATTAAAAGGGCGATGTGTAAAAATATGCAACCCAAACCAACCGATGGTGATTTATGGTTACTCACGGAGCCACGGCGAAATGGGAAGTTATGAAGTTAATTTCCAGATGTATGTGGGGGGTGGAGGCTGTGGCCCGCAGTGGGGGCCTAAGGGTGGGCTACTCCTGGCAAAGGTGAGATGCTTTGAAGTCTGGGGACTTCTAAAGAAATGGTGTAGAGCCAGTGGGGGATGCTAGGGATATTGCTGTTGCAGATGGGACAGGGGGTGCCCAGAGAGGTTAAGTCCGTTTTCTAAAGTCACACAGCAGGTGAGCAGCAGACTTAGGATGAGAAGTGTTTCCATGGCTTCTCTGTGGGGTTGCCACGACGCTGCTGAAGAATCTGTCAGAGGTTTCATGTCCTCTCCAGTGGTTTCCACATTGCAGGAAGCTGGAAGACAACTCCCAAGGGGGCAAACAAAAGCAAGCCCATAATGCAGAGAGCTTCCCTTCCTGGTCCTCCACCCACAGAACTGCGTGTGCAGAAAGTCCCGTGGAGCTGGAATTTACACGGGTGGCTCTGGGAGTCCACTCACCAAGGGACCGGGGACCTGGAAGCCGACGGCGCTTTCCACTTTAAGGTCCAGATAGGCGTACGGCCCTTGGCTGGAAGTGTTAGTTTATTAGGAGTCTGGAGGGTAGAGGGATTCAGAGCAATCAGGTTGGAACAAAGTCTAGGAGAATGCTCTCACCCATCCCCTGCGAGACTGCCTCAAACCCCGCCTTCCCGGTCTAATGACTACTCAGCTCTTAATGCTGGGTCAGTGATTCCCAGGAGTGGAGACACCCGGTGGTTAGAGCACAGGCTCTGGAGTCTGGCTGTCTGGGTTCGAATCTCAGCCTTGCCACATAGGAATTTGGTGAAATGGAGCTAACTGCTGAACTTCTCTGGGGCCCAGTCCACCATCTGTATAAAGGGGATGATGATACCTAACTAGGAGATGCCTGGTAAACAGAGACTGACCTACCACCTGCCAGGTGTTTATCACACCATCCTCAGGCTTCAAAAGTGCTGTTGTTTTTTAAATCACTGATGTTATTCTACCTGTCTTACCTTGGGCAAGTCCTCACCCCTCTCTGAGCCTCAGTCTTTCCCACCTCTACAACAAAGAAACAAAATAGTTGATCTGAACATACCTGGAAATGTGTCTTGGATCTTGAAAGGACCATCCCTAAATCTGGAAACTCCAACATTTACGAATGCTTTTGGAATGATATTTACAAGGGACCCCGTCTACTCTTTGGCTCCATGTATCAAAAGCCATAAAAGTGTTCATTTCCTTTGGCTCAGCAACTTTTACTTCTGGAGCCTTTACCTTGGGGGATTAATCATGGGTGTATGCAAAACAGTAACTACAAGCATTTGTGTTGTTGTGTCTAAAATAGAGGGAAAACTGGAAGCGGCCCAAATGGAACCAATAGGAGATTAGGTTAAATAAATGGTCGTGTTAGCAGCAGCATCCCTGCAGCTAATTGAACAGCGACTGTGTGCCCAGCCTAGGAGGAGCACTTGACACTTTGCATCACATTTAATACCCCAATCACCCTGTTAGGTTGCAATTAGTTCCTCCAGGTTGGCCACGGGGAACCAAGCTTAGGGAAAAGCAAATCGCCCAAACCTGTACAGCTGGCAGATGGTAGAGCTGGGAGTCACCTGTTGTCTGATACCAAACCCGGCTTCTTTCTTACCACCTCACACTCCTCAGGTTGATGTCAGGGAGATGGCGCCAAGGAGAGAGGATGTACTGATGACTGGCGTGCATGGACAGTCATCTGTGAGATGTAGGTCTTGAGCCTGTGAGACTACATGGCTGCATTTACCAGGCTATCAAGCCACCATTCATGACATGATGTAAGCCCTTATCACTGTACATGTTTATGAGTTTGTCCTGGACCCCCTTGCTCTGGTTTTTCTCTTCTGGGGAAAAAAGTCAGCTTTTGCTTATTCCAGTGGCAACTTCTAAGCCCCAAGATTCTGGTGAACCTGGATCAGGTTTACATTCCTACTCTATATTTTGTCCACGGTGTTTATCCAACTACCCATGCAACCATTCATCCATCCACCATCAATCATCTGCATATCTGTATTAGATTTTGGTGATGGCTATAACAGATTCTCATGACTTTAGTGGATTAAAACAACACACATTTATTCTCTGACAGTTTGGAGGTCAGGAGCCTTACACTTCTGTGCTAACATCAAGGTGTGGGCAGCGCTGGTTCCTTCTGGAGGCTCTGAGGGAAGAATTGGTTTCCTTGCCAATTCTTCTTGGCTCTTTTTTCAGTTTCTACTGGCTGCTTGTAGTCCTTACCTTGTGTCCCCTTCCTCCTTCAAAGCACATCACTCAAACTTCTGCCTCTGCCATCACATCACTTTGTCCCCTGAGTCTGACTCTCCCCACCTCCCTCCTATAACAAGACTGTGATTAAATCAGGCCCACCAGGAGTATCTGGGGTAATCTCCCCATCTCAAGATCCTTAACTTAATCACATCTACATACCTGCAGAATGTGACACTAACAGATCCAAGGATTAGAATATGGACATATTTGGGGGATTGTATTATTGAGTCTACCATACTGTTTGTCCACCCATCCACGCATGCATCCATCCACCCATGCATCCATCCACCCATCCACCCATCCATCCATCCACTCATCCATCTATCCTACCAACCATCCATCCATCCATCCAGCCAGCCAGCCATCCAGCCATCCAGCCATCCAGCCATCCATCCACTCATCTTTTCATTTATTCATTCATTTATTGGCTGATTGGCTGATTGATTAATTTATTTATTTTCACCCATCCATTCATTGAATCGTCAAACATTTATTTTATTTTATTTTTAAATAGTTTATTGTCAAGTTGGTTTCCATATAACACCCAGTGCTCATCCCAACAAGTGCCCTCCTCCATGCCCATCACTCCCCTTCCCTTCTCCCCCCGCCCACCCCCCCGCAGCCCTCAGTTTGTTTTCATCATTCAAGAGTCTCTCATGGTTTGCCTCCCTCCCTCTCCCCAACTATTTTTCCCCTTCTACTCCTGCTTTATCCTCTGTTAACTTCCTCCTAATCCACAAACATTTATCGAGTACCTTCTATGTGCCAGGAACAATGCCAGGCACCGAGTAACAGAACTGAACAGATCAGACACAATCTTCCTTAAAGGAGGTCACAGACAAGTAGAATCATTGAATGAGTAAGCAAATCACTGCAATCACTTCCTGGTCAACACGGAGTTTTGTTATCTTGCTTTATTTTTCTTCATAGCACTTATCATGACCTGTCAGTACACTGTTATGTCTACTGTTTATGATCTGTCTCCCCACACGCTCATTCACTTTGTTCTGCGACCACTGCATCTCTCATTCTAGAAGAGTATCTGTTCAATACAAAATTCCTCAATCAGTGAATAAATGGATATAGGGGGTGGTTGAGGCTGATATGATCTTGGCTTCACAAGCTTATTTTGCCATAAGGAGTTAGACAATGATAAAGTGTATTGAAATGTCAGGTCAGTTTGGAGGAGACATACAGTATGCAGCAAGAGCCCACAATAGGAAATTTGGCACAGCCTGGAAGTTTCGGCCTTGGGAGGAAGAGATACTTCACTGGAGTCCTGAAGGAGGAGTCAGAGTTTGCCAGGTGACAGGGTTGGTGTGGGACAAGGCCAAGGAAATAGCATATATGAGAACCTCAAGTTGCCAAAGAATCGTCAAAATAATCAAGTTCTACCCATGAACAGAGTACGTTCCAGTCAGTAAAATTTGTCTCCTCCACTATCTCCTTGCACAATTACAGGACATTTATGTTACAAGGCCACCATTTCCCCCCATCATATTTCCAGATATAGAAACTAAGTGTCCAGGAAACACATGGCAGAGTGACCCCTCATGTCTTGACTTCAGAGCTGGTTGGCCGCATGGTCCTGTCACTCAGAATCCTGGTCATTAAGCTGGGGTTCCATGTAACTCACAGAAAGCGGTGACTGCACCTCACAGATCAGTTGAAATAACCATCAAATGCTTTGTGGTTGGTGAGTGAGCTCTGCTTCCAGGGGAGTTAGTGACAGCATGAATTCAGATTCTGGGGCCAGGTGGATGGAGTTCAAATTCTATCTCCATCCTTTCCCCATTTTAGGCTCAGGCTATGCTCTTCCAAAGCAGAACGGAGACCCAATACTCGTGAGTAATTCCTCAATAAGTGTAATGTTTCCTTCAACAAATACTGCTGAATCCATTCAATACAGCCTCTGTGCTATGATCTGGGAATGTAGTGTTGACTAGGATGAGATATTATTATATTATACACTGATAGGTTCTCTAGAACACCTCTCTCCTACATGGCCTCCAAGGCAGGTGTCTCCTGTCCTTTCCATGTGATTTTTGGACTGAGGTCCAAACTGGGCCACTCTGGGCCTCAGTTTGCCCATATTCTCAGTGATGTCTTCAAGTCAGAACTCAAGATCACCTGATTCCAAATGACCCTTTGATGGTATAAGACCCTGTGGCTTATGTGCCACAAATTTCCAGACCTCTGGAGGAGGATCAAGCCTACTGATGATCATGAAATGATTCTGGGGGGGGGGGTGCATGGGTTTCCTGCAAAAGCCTTTAATCCTGCAGGGGCTCACTGCCCTAAAAGATAGATGACAAGGACGGATTTTCTTTGTGACTCTACCGATAGAATAAAGCGTTTGTAGGCAATGTGCCCAGACATTTGAAAGCTCATTTGTAAGAGAGGCTTCCAAATGGTCCATCCTTGAGATGCCACTTCCTGCGGTCCATCCTTCTTGCTGCTGTCCCTCTGGGCAAGAGGCAGTCTTCTCTGTCCAGGTGTGAGGGTACACACAGCACAGACATGAGCTACCAGGGACCTCCCTGTGATCGCTGTGCATCACTTACAAAACTCTCTTTAGGTATAAAGTTGTTTGGAACAAAGCTTTTGTTATGGAAATTCTGGTATTTGGGGGGAAAAGTTTTCTAAGAAACCCAGGAGTATAAGGAGAAGGCTTTCATCTGAGCTCAAGAAAATGACAGGTCTGGTGGGGCTGAACTGTGTGAATCGTTCCCCATCCTTTGAACATCGAATGAATCCATTAGCAGGCACTATCGGTTCTGTCTGCAGATACATCCATGCATCTCTCTGGAGTCGGACCACATCTGGCTACCTTTGGTGCTCCACTCTGGTGCAAGCCATCATCATCTCATCCCTGGGAGGTGAAGAGATTCTCCTTCCTGTGCCCTTGCATCTTCTACCCCTGCCCATCCCCTGCCCTAATCTTTTATCCACCAGCACCGTGCAGCACTCTTATAAGAAACCAAAGTCAAATCCCGTCTTCCCCTGTTAAAATGTTTCAGTGGCTTCCCATGGATGGGGTTCTAACTCCTGCCCTTGACCTGGAGGTAAGGTCTGCCCGTTGGTGATTCCCTGACATCATTCTGCTTTCCCTTCCTTGCAGTTACTGTGCTCTAGTATATGAACCTTCTTTATTCCCTTGAACATGCCAAGATCTTCTCTATCCCAGGTCCTCTCAAATGCTATTTGCTCTGGAGGAGGGAATGCCCCCTCCCCAACAGTTGGCTGTCACTCATCTTTCCAATCTCAGCTAACCATCACTCCTTGGAGAAGCTTCCCCAACTACTTCCTCAAGTATTCCCTACATCAGCACCCAGTTCATGAATGTTTTAGGGCATTTGTCATGATTTAGAATGACCTCTCTGTTGACTTCTTTATCTTCTGTCTTCCCCACTAGATTACAAACTCCATGAAGGCAGGGATCACAGCACTCCTGTCCACTGTTGTCTCCCCAACTCCAGCCACCAGGCCTTTATTCTCCATCCACAGCACAGGAACAATGATGCCATAGTCATTTGCATCATTATGAAGGGGGCTAATGTCCCCAGGAGCCAGGTGTAATCATGGACATGGAATTATCTTCATAACTGGAGAGGTGCACTGGGAGGGGAGGAGTTCCAGAAAGTGACTTCAGTCTGGTGGGGCTGAGAAGGGTGAGGTCTTTGGAATTAGATAGATTAGACAGACCTGGATCAAATCTGGTTTGTTTTTTTTCCTTTCTTAACACTGGATGCCTCCAGGCAAGGGCTTCATGTCACTGAACCTATTTTCTCATGAGCCACATGGTGTTCATAGCACCTGTCTCAAGCTTAGATAGCTCTTGGAGCTTCATAGGAGCCATAGGAGAGTTCCAGTACACATCAGTGCTCATGTCCTGTGCTGATCCTTGAGATGACTCCATGTTTGGGTCAGTGAATGGTGTCTGGCATCTGTGAGACCTTGAAGATCTCTTTCAATTCTAAGATGCATGCGAATCATCCTAATAAAAGTACCCTAGGTTCAATTGAGAAGTCACACAAAGGGACAACACGCAGTGTGCCTTCTCAACGTGGATGAGGAATTCTGAAGCCAGTCATATTCTTCTTTAAACAAATTTTTTTATGCTTATTTATTTTTGAAAGAGAGAGAGAGAGAGAGAGAGACAGAGTGCAAGTGGGGAAGGAGCAGAGAGAGAGAGGGAGACACAGAACCCGAAGCAGCTCCAGGCTCTGAGCTGTCAGCACAGAGCCTGACGTGGGGCTCAAACCCACGGACTATGAGATCATGACCTGAGTGGAAGTTGGAAGCTTAACTGACAGAGCCACCCATCTGCCACTCTGTTTTTTTTTTTTTTAATGTTTATTTATTTTTGGGAGTGGGGGGAATGAGTGGAGGAGGGACAGAGAGAGAAAGAGAGAGGACAGAGGATCTGAAACAGATTCTGTGCTGATAGCCAAGAACCTGATGTGGGGCTTGAACTCACAAACCGTTAGATCGTGACCTGAGCTGAAATCAGATGCTCAACTGACTGAACCACCCAGGTAGCCCCAACCATCTATGTTCTTCTTAATCTGTCCCCTCTCCAAGAGTGCACCCATCAGCCTGCCAGCCCCTGCTGTGTGAGAAGCCCAGTGACTGAGCCATTCCACCACCTAGGGGCTATGTGAATGCAGTGGGGTGAAGAGTGGCTCCTTCCAAATACATGTCTACTCGGACACTTGGAATGTGACCCCATTGGAATAAAGCTCTTTGCAAATATAATTAAGGTAAGGATCTTGAGATGAGGTCATCCTGGGTTGGGATGAGCCCTAAATTTAACGACGAGTTACTTAGAAGGGGAGAGAAGAGGAACAGATACTTGATGATGAATATCATGTGGAGATGAAGGTGGAGACTGGAAAGATAGGTCCATAAGACAAGGACTGCCAGCAACCGCCAGAAGCTAGGAGAAAGGCACTGAGCAGATGCTCCCTCAGAGCCTCTGGAAGGAACGAACCCTGCGGACACTTTTTATTTCAGACCTCTAACCTGCAGAACCACGAGACAATAAATTTCCACTCATCCATATCATCTGGTTTGTCGTACTTCATTACAGCAGCCCCAGGATATTGATACAGGGACTTTGGCCAACTTGGTTAGACTCTGGAGCCTCAGTTTCTTCATCTGTAAAGTGGGTGTCCTTGTAGTCTCTATTCTCTAGAGGCCTTGAGAGAAAACTGATGTGCAAATGCACTAGAGACTGCCTGGCACACAGCTGACATTCAGTAAATTGTAGTTGCTGTTAACAGTTACTATTACAGAAGAGCCATTCTCTCAGCGTGAGCCAAGGCATCCCCTTGATTTTCCCCCAGCAAGTGGTGGGAGAAGGGAGGGAGGGTCACTGCCCTCTAGGTCGGTGGTGCCACTAGAAGGGCGCCCCTCTCCCTCCTTGTTATCCCCGCCCCCACTGCCTCTACCTCCATTCCCTCAACCGCCATCTCAACCCACTCTGTACCATTGGCGTTCCCTTCGTATTCTTCGGATGCCTTCATTCTCAGAAGGAGAAACATTTTCTTCAAAAACAATACCAGGGAGCAATTACAAAAATGCAGCTCTTGGTGATAAATGGTAAAGACTCCCCTGCTCTGCTGGTCTTTCTCTTTCTCTATCTTTCTTTCCCTCCCTCCCTCCTTCCCTTTATTCTCCCCCTCCCTCTTTTTATTGGAACGGCTATCTTTCAAATGTTTAACAGATTTGCAAAAATAATTCCTCCAAGAGGCATTCATTCCATAGGGATACACAGAGGAGGGCGTGTGAGCGAGGAGCAGAGCCATAAATCGAACACCGCCAGCCCGCGACACCGCCAGCCCAGGGCGGGCCCAAAGTCATAACTTTCTCCTCGTCACTCCCCTCCTGCCAATGCCGGGCCCCTGCCCAACACCATTCTATTTTCAGAAAGTCTCCCTTGACCCGTGGGTCCTTCAGCCACAACAGAGGTGGCGCCGGCTGGAATCCAGGCGTGAAATTATGAAAGAATGGGGCGGCCGCTGCCTCCAGTTCTGCACTGGCCTCAGATGTGAAATTGCCGTTTTTTTCTCCCCCCTCGCACCGGCCTGTCGCATGCGGGGCGGAAAAGATTGTATTTATCACCTGTCAGGATCTGCCAGAACTGAGTTACGTGAGGCAGGACAGCATAAAATTATCATACACAAGCATGAAATTACAAAATCGCTCGGAACTGAACAACAAAATTATTTCATTTCGGAGGGAGGCCATCCCATTTTTTAGCTCTGACACCTTGACTGCCAAACTTTGAATTGAAATTGAGTGTGAGGGCCATGGAATAGAGACAGCAATAACAAGCAGTAGCATGTAAACTAGCCATGCAGACATACTACATTAATGGCCCCCAAAACCTCCCACCAGAGATATGTAACTAAATAAATGTCACATGTCCCAGTTACTCAACTTGCCTTCCACAACTGGAAGTGACTTCAGCCAATGTCAGAGCCCTGGTCCAGTGTCTGAGCGTTCCTGAGAGGGGCTGGTCAGCATCGGTTCTGCAAATCCACAGAGCGATACCCCAATGAAATAGAAAGCACGTGGTCTTCAGAGTCATGTGTGTGCACCTTTGGAGGCTAGTTCCAACCTTAATGAGCTGTGTGACACTGAGCAAGTTTCTTTACCTCTCTGAACCTGTCTCGTCATCTGTATTAGGAAGACACTCATAGGTTGTTGTGAGGACAAAAAAATCTTGTACATAGTCTGGCACGTATGTTTTCAGTACAGGAATTGCAAGGGTTGGGACAAATGGGTTACCCATTTCTTTCCTCCTTCAAAATAATTTCTTTCTTTATTATTATTATTATTATTTTTGGCCATCTTTATATTCTATGGTGAAAGCATTTGTCCAAGAAATTTTTGTTAAGCATGGGGGGAAAAGAGCTGTGACAGTAGTAATTTATGTTTAGATGTAAAACAATGTTAGGTTGGATTATTGATTATTGTTTCTAATTTTTTTCCCACCCTTCCCTGTACCTGTACCCTTTGCCATGTGACTTAACAGCCCCCCCCACCGGAGATGGGACTTATTTCCTGATCCAATTGTTATTAGACTTGTCATGTGACTTATTTGACCAGTGGCCTGTGAGCAGACACGATGCAAGCAGAGACTTTAAATATACTATGTGGTCTGGCTTGGCTTCTTGAACTGATGCTATTTGCTCAAGAATGGCTTACCCAGGGAGATGCTGGTCCGTGGAGGAAGAGAGTCAATTGGAACAGCCTAGCCTCAAGCTCAGCCAACCTGTAGATCTGTGAGCAAAGGAAATAAACGCTAGCTAGCTGCTGAGATTTTGGGGATTGTTTGTTACACAGCAAAAACTGACTAATAAAGTAGCTAGACACAGGTGATTATAAAGAGAGTTTTGCCTTCACGAATGTTCTGCTGAACATTTAAAATTCATATAAGATGCGGGGCAATCTTTATTGAGAAGAACTGTCTGTGAATGGCAGTGTTTCTAGAGGCTCTGTCTCCTGCACTTTAAATGCCACTGTTCCCCCATCAGTATGGGGACCAGTCTAAGACTGTGGGTCTCCACTCTAGCAGACCCAATACTCTCTTTCCATTACCTATATTTTATAACACCCACTTTACTCTTCCGAAATGAAATTCATGCATTTCATCTTCATACACGCGTAATTTCAAAAAAAATCAATATAATGCCCTAACTGTAATATAAAAGAAGAATAAAATGAAAGCAATTTATAATAAAATAATATCTATTTCAATATGTAAATTATCGGGAAGCCACTATATGCCAGGAGACATAATGAAGCAGTCTGATGCTTGTACCTACTTATAATGAATAAGTTGAGATTTCAGACAAATATTCAGTTGAATATTGTCGACATTTTTCTCTATATTTGACATTTTGAAATAAGAGCTAAATTAGTATATTCATATGTATGGGTGCCATCGCCGTGAGCGGGGACTTCTGCAAATGTCGGCCCACACAGGTGTGTTTTGGTAGCAGCTCACGTGCCCTGAGAAGCTTTGAGACCAAAGCCTGGATTTTCCAAAATGCAAAACAACTTTTGATAGAATTTTGGATACGACTGAGTACTGCCTTCCTCCGGTTCACAACGGATGGCTGCATTTCAGGAAAATCCCATGTGAAGTAAAACTGGACAATAAAAATAAAAAAGGTTTTGCTGCATTTAAGATGATGTAAATCCCAGGGTCAGGTTATTATGAAGTAGGACCTTTGCCTACATGAATGTCCATGAAGGACATTCAATGTTCTCAAAGGACTTGGGACCGTTCTTGGCACAGGACTGTCCTGGGCATTTCATATCCAGCGTGGGTGACTTAGTCCTTCCCAATCTCTAGGACAGGCTTTCTCGACCTTGATGCAATGGACATGCTGGGTTGGGGGTGGGGGGTGCTGCCCTGTGCATTATGGACTGTACGGCAGCATAGATGGCCTCTAGCTGCTAGCTACCAGTAGCACCTCCTACCCAGGTTGTGACAACCAAAAATATTTCCAGATATTGCCAAGGGTCCCAGGAGGGTACAAAATCTCTGCCCCACCCCCCCACGGAGAACCACTGGAGCAGGGTAGAGAAAAGGTTCTCCTCATCACCGTCCGTTCTCCAAGTTCCCCTTGGATATGGCACTACCTGCATTAAGAAACATCTGTCCAGAAAGCCCTGGGTTCCATCGTGTCATTTCATTGCAAGACGGGACACCGAGTGCCTCCTATACATCCTATACACCAGGCGTGATGAGTACAGCGATGAATGTGGCAGTTCTTTTTTTTTTTTAAGTTTACTTATTTATTTTGAGAGAGAGTGTGTGCACGTGAGCAGGGGAGGGGCAAGAGAGAATCCCAAGCAAGCTCTGTGCTTTCGGCCCAGAGTCCTATGAACCGTGAGATCATGAGCTGAGCCAAAATCAAGAGTCAGATGCTGAACCTATGGAGCCACACAGATGCCCCAGATGTGACAGTTCTTTAACTCAAAGGGCTCAGCCTGGAAGTCGCCCCCCGCTCCTCTCCGTGTCTCCCACACCCACCTCACGCATCCCACCCCAGCCTCATTCCATCTGTTCTAACTGAGGATCTCAGCTCGAATTTGTCCATTTCACTCCATTTCCAGCCCATCTTTTCCAGTCTTGCTTCTCTGCAATCCATCCACCCTGTGGCTAGAGCAATCATGTTAAGTGACAAATTCAGAAATTTGATTCCATCTCCCTCCCCCTTAAAAGTCTTTGCCGGGTTCTGTTACATTTAAGAAAAAAGGGACAATGAACAGAAAAAGCCTTACCATGGTCTGCAAAGTCATGGTACTGCTACCTTCCCATTTTTGTCTGCCCAGCAGTTGTGAACTGGGGCTGGATTGTAGGAAGCCTTGAATGCCCAGGTGAGGAATGGTCAAGCCTCAAAGCTGGATGATGCTTTCAGAGCATGTGGTCCTCCGATGGCTGTGTCTGGTGAGGTTGGAATTTCTTCTGAAGGCATGTTGTCCCCTGCAGATCCCTTAAAAAGGAAAGAAAGGTAGGTAGGTAGATTATTCTAAGATGAAATGAGAGAGAAGAGGGGCTGAGGAAGGGGTGCAGAACTTACCTGGAGTCCAAAGCAGCTTCTCCTGATTTCCTTTTCTCTGCTGGGCTGAGAACTTTCCTATCTAAACCATCTTCTCCAGGCCTGACCTCGTGGGTAATTGCAAGGGCTTATCCCCAGCGTACAGATGGTGCCACTGAGCCTCAGGAAGAGAAAGTTCATCGCCCAAGACCACTGAGCTGGTGTCAGAGCTGAGATTTGAATCAAGTTCTCCAAGGACTTGGCCAAATCATCATTACTACTCATGTGATGATCAGAGGAGTCTCCTTAATGAGCTTCTCAAGTCCACTCTGGCCACCCCACTCCACAGCAGAGGTCCCGTAGAAAGTGCTATGTGAACAAGTTAGCACATGTCTTGCCCTTTCCATTGTTTTTAGAGCCAATCTGTAGGAGGATCCACAAAGCCTCATGAGATTTACCCCTACCTACCTGTCCAAATCCATCTCTCTGCCTTTTCCACTCTCCCAAATTGAGATTCAGACTTACCAGCCATCTCTTGGCTACTTGATTTTGCCACAGGGCTTTTGCATATGCTATTCCCTTTGCCTACTTCAGAGGGTTTTGCCTTCTATTCTCTTGAACCTCAGATCAAGTACTGCTTCTTCATGCTTCATGCTTCTCCCCTCCGCCTCTGCAGGTCTCCCTTGGTCCATTCATTCTCTGTGCTCATGCAGTAGCGTGTCTCTCCTATATTCCATGGTTAGATTTTATTGGATTTTACATTTTTGACATTTCATTTTATTTTTTGAGGGGTAGAGAGAGAGGGAGACACAGAATCTGAAGCAGGCTCCAGGCTCTGAGCTGTCAGCACAGAGACTGATGTGGGGCTCAAACCCTCGGGATCATGACCTGAGCTGAGGTCGGATGCTTATCCATTGTTAGATTTTAATCTTGTCTCCTCTACTAGGATATAAGCCCCGTGAGGGGAACAACTCAGCTTGCTTTGCTCATATTAGACTCCATAGCCTGGCACACAGTAGGTGCTCAATCAATGCTGGATCAGCGAATGAAAGAATCCTGTGCGGTCTCAGAGTCCTGTGCACTCTCTTCCCCACCCACCACGTCTGCATTTGGTTAGCGCTGTCCTGAGGGGACTCACCCCCTCCTCCTGCTCCTTGGCTGGGCCCATGATGGTCCTTCGGGGGTGGGGGGAGCGGTGTCTGGAGCCCCAGGCAGTTGGCCTCCAGGTGTGCAGGGGCTGCGCACGCTCCTGGGCGCGAGCTGCAGGCTGCAGCGGGCAGCGGTGCTGTCGCTTCGCGGAGTGCTAACAGCTACAGGTACTGGTCACAGGCCATTGCCCCCAGCCTTCGCCACGTAAATCCTCCACTAACGATTTGTATAAACTTCTGTTACACGTGTTATTTATCACTACGAATAACTTCACAGTGGGTTGGACTGCGCGCTTGTTCACTCACCCACACTCCTCAGGGAAAGGCAGGGAGCAAGTGGGGGAGATGATTCCTGCAGTCAGGCTGCCTGGGTGGGGTTCCTGGCTTCCACTCCCACTTACTAGCTGTGTGGCTTTGGAAAAAACCCTATCCCTCTCTGTGCCTCAATTTCCTCTCTTCAGTAGGGATAATATAGTGCTCACTTCAAGCGGGGCTGGGAGGGTTAAGGGAGTACAGATAAATCACTCATAGGGGCTGGGCACATAGTAAGTGCTCAATGAAAGTTAGCTATTGCCATCATCATCATCAACAATGTCATCGTCATCATCAACATCATCATCATCATCATCCCACACAGGACATCCGGGGAACTGCATTCCACCCCATAAGGCTGTTAGTTCCAAAGAGAAGGGACTCTGTCTCACACTGAATCCCCCCCCCCCCACATCCTGGCATGTAGTAGGTGCTCAACTAATCCTTGTTAATTACACGAGCTGAGACAGACTCAAGCTCAGAATTCGCTACAGCACTTAGCTAGGTGAATAGAAAGGCTAGACTCCCTGTTGTTATGCCCAGTTTCCAGCTGGTGCAGGTGGTGACCTCACCCTAACCAGGTGAGGGACCATAGGTCAGTCACCTCCCCTGCCTGAGCTTTGGCCTCCTCATCTCTAGCATATGAAGGACATGGTGGCTTTCCTGCATCGTCCTGCTGGCATTTGAAGAATTGAGTGGGATAATAAATATGGAGCTCTTAGCTCAGGGCCTGGCATGCTGTGATCTCCCACTAAATGGCGGGTTTGATCATTCATTCAATCAGTGGGCTTCACTGGGTATTGCTATGTGCCAGGCACTGTTCTGGGAACTGAGGACATGTCAGTGACCAAGCCCTGCCCACAGCAGCCCTTATTCAGAACAAGCCAATAATATAGACTGTCAGGAGGTCAAACCACCTATTTAAAAAAGAGCCAGAAGCCTGGGTGGCTCATTCCACTGAGCATCTTGATTTTGCTTCAGGTCATGATCTCACAGTTGTGAAATTGATCCTTCCATTGGGCTCCACCCTGAGAGAGCTGACTGCATGGGATTCTCCTTCTCCCTCTCCCTCTGTCCTTCCCCGCTCACTTGTGCACATGCGTGCACTCTCTCTCTAAAAAAACAAAACAAAACAAAAAGAGCAAGGTGGTGGGATCAGAGGTGATAAAGGAAAGGGTTACACTTTTCAGTAGGGAGGTGAAGTGAACACTCAGGAGAGACGCTCTTCAAACCAAGACTTGAAGAAGGTGAGGGGGCGATATTTCCCAATATCCGTGGGAAAGGAGTTTCAGGCAGCCTGGACAGCATGTGCAAAGGCCCTGAGGCAGGCACGTGCTTGTTTAAGAAACAGCAAGAAATCAGGTGTGTCTGGGGCAGTGCGTGGGAGGCGGAAGTGAGGTCAGTGAGTTAGCATGAATCTGGATCATGCACAATCTTATTGGATGTTGTAAAGACTTTGGCTTTCTGAAGGAATGGCAGCTTTGGGGGGCAGGGAGAGGGCCCAAGTAGAGGAGTGACAAGATTGGGCTTCTATTTAGAAAAGATCACTCTGGCTGCTGTGTGAAGAATGCACTTGAGGGGGTCAAGGGCAGAAGGAGGAGATCAGTTAGGAGGTCACTGCAATGACCCTGGTGGGGGGCCATGGAGGCTGGGTGACGCCTGCATGTCTGCCCCAGGGCTCATCATTTCAACCCTTTCAGGGGAGGGCTAGGGAACCCTTGTCCCGTGTGTGGGTGGGCGACACGGTCTCCTGAGGCTCTGCAGACTCTGGGACACAGCTGACCGCCCCTGCCAGGCTCCAGGCCTGCCCGTGTCACGCCGGCTCTCCTCCCAGCCCTCCACCTGCCCCTCCGCTCCCAGCCTGTGTTGGCGCCCGGGCTGCCTTGCGCCGGTGCTTGGCCCCAAGGAGGGGAGTGTGTCTGGGGTCTGATCCCTGTTGGTGGTTGTTCTGGGCTTTGGACCACTTCTGCTGGAGGGCACGCTCCCGCCACAGGCTCTAAGAACCCTTCCTTGCCCCTCTGAGATTCTGGTGGTTGCTGGAAGTCCGTGGTGCTCCCTGGCTTGTAGACTCATGGCTCCAATTATTGCCTCTGTCTTCAGATGGCTGTCTGTGGTGTGTGTGTGTGTGTGTGTGTGTGTGTGTGTGTGTGTGCATGCATGTGCATGCACCTCCGTATGCTTCCAAACCTCTTTTATAAGGTCCTTGGATTCAGGGTCCACCCCGACACAGTATGACATCTGGCAAGTCCCTATTTCCAAATCATCACATTCACAGGTACCAGGGGCTTGAACTGGTGCCTATCTTTTAGGGGGACACAGTCCAACTCAGGCCACCGTCAGCTCTCACCCCTCCTCTCTGGTCTCCTCACCTCAGCCTCTGCCTGTCCCATCCATCCTTCTCCCTGAGATGAGAGATCTGTCTAACCATCTGGGAGAGCCACTACCTAGCTTGACACCCACCATGGCTCCCCAGTGTCCTCCCCAGATGGTCCCCACTCCTTATCATGTAATTTAAGACCCGCTGCTCTTGTCCTTATAGATGTCTCTCTTCTCACTGTTTGATCTCTGTCTTAGCTCAGTGGTTCTCATCCTTGGCAACCGGAGACTTCCACATACCCATGCCTGCGCCCCTAGACTCATTATTCGGGGCCCTGCGGGTAGAGGCTGGCTGCTGTGAGTTGCAGGGGCTTCCACGTGACCGCAGTGCATAGTGAGGGCTGAACACCTATGCTGTTCCAGTGGCTGCCACACCGAGAGACTTGGAGTCCCTGGGGGGGGGGCTTGTTATATACGCCCCCCCCGCCCCCCACGTTTCCTGATTCAGCTGGAGGAGGAGGGCCAGGGAATGTGCTTTTTCTAGTAAGCTCCCAGGTGGTGCCGCTACAGCAAACCACTTACCAGGTCCTCAGACTGGGTGTACTGGTATTTGGGCTGGTTAATTTGGTTTATCTCGTGCATTGTGGCATGTTTGACGGTACCCTTGACTTCTCCCCGTTGGATGCCGGTAGTGTTCCTCCCATGCACTTGTGATAACCAAAAACATCTTCAGACATGGCTAAACTGCCCCCGCCCCGGCCGCACGCCGTTGAGAATCGGTGGGCTATATGAAACCCTAGGTAATTCTCCTAAGTGCCTCAGGGCCCTTGCACATCCTGCTCCTCTGCAGAAAACTCTCTTCCTAAGTCTTTCTGTGACTCCCTCTTGCTGGCTTGTCAGCTCTCAGCTTGGCCATCATCTCCCCAGAGAGGTGTTCCCTGACTACACCCGGCCCCAGCCTGGCTTTTGGTCCTTTGGCTTTGGTCCTTCCCCAGACTCTGTGAGGGCGAAGCCCAGAAGGGATGCCTCAGAGCTGAGCAAAGTCGCTGGGTGCGGTGTGGGTGCGTGAAGGAGAGTCCACTGTGGTCAGGCCAGAATGGAGAGGCTTCCGGAGGGAGGGTAACGGAATTGCCGAGAATGGGTAAGAGTTGGCTGAGCCAAGAGGAGTCAGGGAGACGCTGCCCGCGGGGAACCTTCGTGTGTGAGCGTGGGAGTTGGAAAGCCAAGGGTTTTTCCTCGTCTGCAAAGTGGGGCCAGTACTTACAGCCGCTTTACAGAGGTTCTGGGAAGAGCTCACGGGGGAGTTGGTGCACGTTATGTGGCATATCGAGGTGCCCAGCCAGGGTGGAGATGATGACTGTGGTGGGGGGCGGCAGTGCCGCGGGGGAGGGGCTGGGCTTTGGGGCCACGCGTGGAGGGTCGCATAGGAGCAGGGCGGAGCGCGTGGGACGGGGCACCCCCACGAGACTGTCTGGAAGGCGAGGGTGGAGGCGGGGAGTGGAGGGAGGTGTAGCAAGTGAGGCTCTGGCAGGGATCTTTCCACCGGCCAATCTGAGGAGGAGAGTAAATGAGCTGTTAATTTACAGGAAGAGGGGCCAGCGCCCAAGGGTGAGCCAAGAGCTGGGAGGTTTCACCCCCTCCAGGACCGAAGTGAGAGGTTTCTAGAACCGCAAGGTGGAGAGGCTGTGTGAGGAGCAGCTGGCAGAGCCCGGGCCGTCGGCCCGACGTGACTTTCCTGGAAGGGAGCACCCCAGCCTCGTACCTCCCCGTCTCCTGCTGGGCGGTCCCGTTGGCTAGACCCAGGGGCCCTTTGATCTGGTCCACACTGGCAGATCCCCAGTGCGGAGAGCTGAGAGCCTGCAGGGCAGAGAAGGGCGGGAGGGGCCTGATGAGGCGAAGGGGAAGTGTCCGGCACAGACCAGCAGGGGAGGCGGGAGGCGGGAGCGGGAGGCTTTGCTCCGAGGTAAGTGCCTGAGGCCTGAGAATGGCCCCTGGAGTGAATTAGATGCCTGTTTACACAGGTGAGAGGTCTGCTCTCCAGTGGGCCTGTGAGGGGGAGGCTGGAGATGGTGGGTCTTGCCTCCCACCCGCGTGTCTCTCCCGTCTGTTTCCAGGGCTTGGGAGACGCCTGGGATTGGGGGCACTGAGGCCGGGCTGACCCGGGTTTGGGTTCTGGCTCTGCGCCTTACATGGTGCCAGATGCTTTCTGCCCACTGCGTCTTTTACCCTCACCGGCCACTTTTGGAGCTCCATTTCTTTCTTTCTTTCTTTCTTTTTTAATGTTTTATTTATTTCTGAGAGAGGGAGAGAGACAGTGTGAGCAGAGGAGGGTCAGAGAGAGAGGGAGACACAGAATCTGAAGCAGGCTCCAGGCTCTGAGCTGTCAGCACAGAGCCCGACACGGGGCTCGAACCCACAAACCGTGAGATCGTGACCTGAGCCGAAGTCAGACACTTAACCACCTGAGCCACCCAGGCACCCCTTGGAGCTCCGTTTCTATAAACGGAGTGTGTGTCTCCCCAAAACTCATATGTCAAAATCCAACCCCTAAGATGATGGTTTTAGGTAGGCGGGGCCTCTGGGTGGAACCCTTGTGCATGGGATGAACGCCTTTGTAAGTGTCAGGAGAGATTGCCTCCTCTGCTCTCCGCCATGGAGAATTCGAGAAGTCTGCAACCCAGAAGAGGGCCCTCCCCAAACTCCCCCACCCCCACGCTGGCACCCTGGTCTTGGACTTGCAGCCACTGCACCTGTATGATGTCCAGTTCAGACTATTTTTATAGCGCATTGTTTCGGTTAATAATTCAATAAATTCTTGTTTTCCCTCTGGCTCACCATCTAGTGAATTAGAGTTTTTCCAGGACCCCAGAACATGTCCCAGCAACTCTTGCTGCTGGGGCTGAAAACAAATAAGTAGAAAATAAAATAAAACCAGGGTCGCTTGGGTGGCTCAGTTGGTTAAGCATCCAACTTTGGCTCAGGTCATGATCTCACAGTTTGTGGGTTCGAGCCCCGCGTCGGGCTCTCTGCTGACAGCTCAGAGCCTGGAGCTGCTTCAGATTCTGTGTCTCCCTCTCTCTCTGACCCTCCCCTGCTCACGCTATGTCTCTCGCCCTCAAAATAAATAAATTTAAAAATATTAAAGACAAAGAAAACACGCAGAACAATTCCATTCCATTCCTTCATCAAATACTCACTGCGCACCTACTACGCCTCAGTGCTATGAGAGATGCTGACAGTTGGGGCTGTCCCTGCCACAGTGACTTATAGGTTATGGAATTGGGGAAAGAAAGTTTTAAAAAATCCTTTTTTCTACTTGCCAGAGAAAACGACCATTAGCATTTTGCTCTATGTGCCTCAAGGATCATCTCCCCATAAACTTTATACTTATACATACAAATATGCATTTAAATAGTGTATAGCTTTAAAATATAGCATCATACCGTACATACTACTCTGTAACTTGCTTTCTTCACATGATGGGTTTTTTTTTTCCACCTGAGAATTGATGGTGAGCTCCATGTCACATCTGTACATCTTTACTGTGTCGCTCACACAATACGGAGAGGAATGGGGAGAATTTCCCAGGGTTCAGCTCTTGCAGGACCTGTTATTGCTGCTCTGGAAAAGAATGGTGTGGGTGGGCAGGTGTGGCTGCGGGTGGGAACAGAGGGACAGCACCTGTGCCTCTTACGCACATCCTGCATCCACTCCTTTAAGGTGGGAATGGGTATCCTCTGTGGGGGCTTATCCGAAACCCCCAGGGAGGGAGCTGCCTGTGTTACCAACACTAAGGGTCTTGCGTTTGAGTCCAGGATCTAAGAAGCAGAGCCAGGAGCATCAGAGTTGAGCTCAGCTCCTGGGTAAAGCTGCCCATTTTGTGGATGGGGCCACTGAGACCCGGGGAGGCTCACACCGTGCCGGCCAGGTCTCCAGCCCCCAGCTTACTACCCTTCCTCTGGGTGATTGGCTGGAGGCGTTTCTCCTCCAAAATAGGAATGTGCCATCTTTACACCAGCATTTTGGAAACTCGCAGCGTACAAGAAAGCCCAAGGCAGGCACTTTCCAGGAAGAATAAATTACTGGAAGGCAGGAGCCATTGAGGGAGACTGAATAGAGAGAGAATAATTGTGGTTCTTCTAAAGCCCTGGGGCTCAGGGGCTGTCTTCCCCCGGGGTTGGGAGGGCTCACAGGAGGAAGGAAGTGTGTGTCCCTCCAGGAAAGGCACTGCAGGCTGTCTTTCCTTCATCTTCCACACAGAGGCGATGAAGTCAAGCCACCACCCTGGAATCTGCAACTTGGCTCCGGACTTGTTATCTGAGCTTCCTGGCTGTGTGACCTCAGGCAAATGCCTCTACCTCTCTGAGCTTCAGTTTCACCCTCTATACAATGGGGTTGATAATGCTTCTCTGACAGGATAGTGTGAGGGGTGTGGATAAATCTAATAAATGCCTCATATGTGGGAAGGGCTCAGTTAAAATTAGATATGATATAGTCAGCTGCTAAGAGGCTGTGTGTCTTTGTGTTTTATCAGAACACAGCACTGGGAACAGGCGACCAGAGTTTTACTCTCTACTCCTGTGCAACCTTGGGCAAATTAGTTTACCCCTCTGGGGTTTTGTTTTCTGATCTGCGAAATGGGGGTAGTAGAATCTACCAGGAAAGACTGCCCACATGGAGTAATGAAGATAATGATGTCACCTAAGGAACTTAGCTAAGCACTGGGCATTCTGGTGGTGCTCAATGCCAGCTGTTGTGATATTGATGGTGGTGTTGTAATTATTACAACCACTTTAAAAAATGTTTTATTCATTTATTTTTGATAGAGAGTGAGAGAGAGAGCGAGCCAGCAAGTATACGTGAGCAGGGGACAGGAAGAGAGAGAGAGAGAGGGACAGAGAGCATCCCAAGCAGGCTCCACACTGTCAGCACAGAGCCCAACATTGGGCTTGATCCCACGAACCGTGAGATCATGACCTGAGCCAAAATGAAGAGTCGGACGCTCAGCCGACTGTGACACCCATGTGCCCTATGACTACCCTTTGAAAGCAAGAAAGGCTCCCCACTTTCTAGCTGTTTACTTAGCCCATGTCTGGCGGGGGGTGGGGCTGGTTAAGGGAACTAACTACATTCACTGAGCACCTACTATGTGGCTGGTACTGAACTAGGTGATTTCACATGCTGTATCTCACCTAATCTTTGTAAAGCTGCCAAAGTCGGGAATCCTCCCCAACGCTGTTATTGCAGATGGAGAAAGGGAGGCCCCGAGAGGCGAAGACATTTGTCCAAAGTCACAGATGTAGAAAGTAGACAAGACCCAGTCCTGCCTGACTCTGCCATGTTCACCCTCCTGTCTGCACTGGCGCAGACCTACAGCATCTCTCTCACCACAGAAAGTTCTATTTGACAGCCCCCCTCTGGGGGCAGAAGAAGATAGAGGCGTGGGAATGCAAACAGAAGGCGAGGTGTGAGAAGTTCTACAAAATAAGAGCAACAGACATGGTCAACCATCAGGACGAGAGCAGCTACCGCAGTCACCTGTTGGTAAAGAACTTGATGATTTGCAAAATCCCGCTGTATCCCTGTGCAGTTCGAACGCTTCGCTAAGTGGGAATTTGAATCCCATTTTGCAGATCTGGAAACTGAGGCTCAGAGAGAGGTGACGAGACCCATCCAGGGTAACTCTTTGCTGCTGCTCTTTGCAGTGTGTGGAAAGGAGGCACCAGAAGCCAAGATTCCTTTTCCCTGGGCCGGGAAATGCCCGCCACCCAGACACGCCCCCGCTCTCTGCGTCCTGTCCTGCTTCTCTTTAAGTTCCTCAGCTCCGGTGAATCTGAAGCAGCCAGCCTTCCTGCTTCTAGCTTCTCTCTGTTCAGTCCGCCTCTCACACCAGCCACAAGAAAGCTTTTCCCAAGAGGAAAAAGTGACCTAGTTTTTTCCCTGCCTCTAGAATCTTCCATGGCTCCCTTTTCCTTTTAAGGAAAAATCCAAACTGCATACCAGGGCCTGGTGAGTCCTTAAAATGCAGTTGCTGCTACACAGCCAGCCTTACCAGCTGCTACCCCCGTGCCCGTCCCACCTCTGACCCTGCACGCAGCCTTCTGTGCTATCACTCCCTATTTTATATGTCTGGGCCTCAGCAGATGTTTCCTTGACACATTTCTGGCTCTTAACTGCCTGATGTAGTTGTAGTATTTTTTTCTACCACTCCCATCAAATGTGGAGACCGCGTCTATTTATGTGTCTGTATATGGTGGGGTGGGGGGTGAGAGGTGGGGACGGGAGGGATCTTAAATGACATTTGTCAAAACATTTTTAAGCGATTATTTTTGGGAAGCGGGATGTTGGGGGAGTGTCTTACGTTCAATTTTCTATTTTATTTATTTATATACTTAAAAAAAATTTATTTATTTTGAGAGAGATAGAGGCAGTGTGAGCGGGAGAGGTCAGAGAGAGAGAAGGAGAGAGAATCCCAAGCAGGCTCTGTGCTGTCAGTGCAGAGCCCTATGCGGGGCTCGAACTCACCAACTGTGAGATCGTGACCTGAGCTGAAACCAAGAATCAGATGTGTAACTGGTGAGTCACTCAGGCGCCCCACAGTTTTATAGTTTGAAATCATCATCATCATCATCATGACTGTTTTAGTCCATTAACAGACATAGCTTTTACAGAATGCATACAACTATAAGAAACCAACATTCAGCTGTGAATCCCTCTCTGGACCCTCTTTCCCCAGAATCAGCGCCCCTTCCTCCCGAGATGGGAAGGTGTGGCCGGCCGCTTGAATGTTGTCACAGTGGAGTCTTCAGAGTGGACGGGGAATTCAGTCCCTCTCGGTCCCCAGTGACCTGCGCAGAGCCCTACTAGGACAGGAGGGGCCTTGTAAATGTCTGTTTAATGAGCAGAGGAAGGAAACTCATTATGACACCATGTATCGGCCTGGTTAAATAACAGAAAGGATTATTACAGCACTGAGGCTGCACTGTACCCTCAATTAGCCACGGCCATGAGGAGCGTCCCAAATAAGGGGCCATCAAAAGGCAATTGGACCTTCTCTGAGTGCCTTTTACTTTGTCGGTTTGTTTGGATTTAGTCGTGTGAGATTTCCCACTTACCCCTCACCCCACTCCCGCAGCCCCCCATTTTTTTATTAGTATTTTTTTTTTTAGGGCAGGGGCACTGATTTACATCTTGATCTTATTTGGCATTTGGCTGAAGTTCATAATTAAACCAGTTGGTTTCCTAGCAGAAGTGATGCCCTGCCGTGAGCTGGCATTCTCAGGGGTCCCAGAACTTGTTAGAAATGCAAAATCTTGGGCTCCACCCCAGAAACCATGGGATGGGGCTCAGAAATCCTTGTTTGAACAAGGGCCTCAGGGTGATTCTGATGCAAGCTCAAGTTTGAGAATCACTGGTCTAGAGGTCTAGGCTATGGAGTCTGGTGCTTCATCCCAAATGCTGGTGATGCCACTTACTGGCTGTGTGTCTTTGGGCAAGTCCCCTTACCTCTCTGTGCCTCCAGGACCTTATCTGTAACAGGAGATACAGTGCCCATCTTAGGGGGTGTGAGATATGGTACCTATACTTAGTCCAAACAAATGCTACCTGTTACCATATTTCATGGAGTAGAAGATGCCTTTGATCATCAGACTCCTCTAGATTTCCAATAGTGAATGTGGGGAGAAAATTGGTTTTAAAAGAGTGTTTGTCAGACTTCAGTGTGCACGCAAACCACCTGGGCTTAGGGATGCAGATACACCTAGGCTGGGGCCAGGCACCCTGAATTTCTAGTAAGCTCTCAGGTGAGACAATGCTGCTGGTCCATGGACCACACTTCGAGTCTGGATTGAATCCAGCATCTGGGGCTCACACTGGGCTGACACAGCGAGTGGGCTGGCGATGGCTGCAGGCTGGTCCTGGGTGAGAATGATGGGGCAGAGGGTGCGGGCCATGCTGTCCAATGGTCTCTGGCCAAAATGACAGCCATCTTTGGAGTGGGAAGTGCAGATTTGGACTGATCTAGACCAAGTTCCTCCTCGCCTCCGCCCTGAGCGTCTCGTTTATCATGTAGACCGCTCAATGCCCATTCTCAGGGACAGGGGAGAGAATCAAATATTTATTTTCTTAATGAGTCACATGACGACACACCTTTCCTCAGAATCGTGGATTTGCCAGAATTTTGAAAACGTGACCTGACATAGGAATTTAATGGGCATTTAAAGGAGTCAAGACAAGACATGGCTAATGGGACTTGGCAGATTATTACAATAGTAATATTATCAGTGCTAACGATAATAATTATTATTATCGGTGTTATTGGTGCAGGTGATGAGCCCTGTGCTGAGGCTGTCCCTCTAGCACCAGCCCCGGGGATGGTCAGCTTGTCAGAGTCACACCGGAATTCTGGCTGCTCTGGGGGACGACTGGCCAGTCACTCTCCTGGGTGGCCTCTGCTTACTGAAAGAGCCCCAAAGCCTCAAAGCCCCGTCACTACTGTTATCCTCTTTGTCACCACCCTCAGATTTCAAGGCACTGCTCACTTCCAAGGGGACGTAACAGGGCTGGAGAGAGAAGGGGTCATGCTCGCTCATCTCCAGAGCAAACAAAGAACACATATGGGGGAAAGGAAAAATGCTTTTGGCCCCCGCCCCCAACCCGTGACACATGTGCGCAGGAATACACACACACACACATGCACGCATGCACACACACGCACGCACGCGTGCACGCACACGACCTGCCCCAGCCTGCATGTCACCATCAATCAGCTCCTTTCTGCCTGCTGTTTGCAGGCAGAGTTCCCTACAGATGTGCTCAGGGGCTGGGAGATGCAGAAGAAGGTGGAGCTGGGGGCTGGGGAGGGAGGGGAGGCAGAGACATTCTCAAAGAGTTAAAACCTTGCCTTGCCAGACTGTGAATTCTCCTCAACTCTCCCCCACCCCCCCTCAATCCAGGCAAACAACAGCTTGACATTTTCCATCCTTCACGAGAAAGACAAAGACGGGAAGATATTCCCATGATCCCTTTCTGCATGCCTAACCGTGAGCTCAGGTGCCGGAGCGTTTGCCCTGCGCCGGCCCCATCAACGTGAAGGGCAAACTCATCCCTCTGCATCTTTTTCTTGCCACTGCTTGATTAATTGGCTGACTACTACGCCGGCGGAATACCTAATGCTTCTCCTTCCCTATTCTTCCTTCGCAGGTTTTTTTTTCCTCCTTTGCTCCATTTACATATACTTTATATTCCATAATCTTAACCCAAAAAGAAAAAAAAAAAAGGGAGCGGGCCCATCTCAGTAATTTGATGTAATGACGGCATGTCACCAAAAAGAGGAATTAGAAAAATCTGTAGGTATTTAATTTATTCTTGTTTTTTTCAAGTAGATCTCTCTGAGAGGAGCATTAATATTCATAAGCAAAGGGAAAAAAAGTATACTCAATAGGAAAATTCCAGATTTTTTTAGGGGGGAGGGAGGCGGCTAAATTCAATGCATTTTTAAGCACCATTATTTAACTAATAGTGCTCGGGTCCCTCCGGTCCTGGTTCCTCCCCTTCAATGAAAGTAAGTGGGTTTTAGTTTGCCTCCCGGGCTGTGTGTGTTGGGCTCACACCCACGCTGCTGAAACAGGAAAAAAAAAAATGGGTTCTGTGTTTTCCTCTCCTCCTGGGAAGACTTGAATAAAGAAGAAAAACATAAATAAAGGTCCTTTCAGAGTCCCCAGCCTGGAGTTTTGACTGCCTCCAGTCTCCCCTGTTGGCTGGAATGGAGTTCTGAGGGCTCTGTGGGCAGAAAGACTTCCCCGAGGTTTGCAACGAGGCCGTTCTCTGGCCGTGAACTTGGGCTCAGGTTTTTGTGCTGTTCAGGAACTACCTGGTTATCAGAGCAAGCGCTGAGTTAAACCATAATTGTTAACGGTTGCAGGTGAAGCAGGAGAAGAAGACCCAATGCATCTGAAAGATGCCTGGATTGTGGAAATTGGGCGGGAACTGGCTTCTCTCTGAGGCTGGTCTTTCCAGGCCTCAGGGGAGGGGGTTGGCTCCCCAAGGGTCGGTGATGTCTGTGGGATCCCAGGACCCGAGCCAGCCTACTGGGAAGGTGGGCTCTCCGCCCTGGGGGCCGTGGCTGGGACACAGATGCCTGTCCCCATCTTAATCAATGGGATTAGAAACAAGCCTGAGTTTGCCAACTCACTTGCTCATTGCAGTAATAATAAAAATTATTATAATAAGCAATGTCATGTATCATTATCTTTTCTTTATATTTTTTCCTTGTGGCAAACCTCACACACAATAAGCTGCATGAATAGTAAGTGCATGAAGTGTAATATTGATGAGTATTTTACCCAGATTCATACTGCACCTGGATCAAGACGTAGAACATTCCTGACGCCCCCAGCAAGCTCTCCTTGCTGATTCACACACTCCTCCCGGAGGATAGCCGCTCTTCTGACTTTTGGGACTATTAGATTCATTTTGCTTGTTCCTGAACGTCTCACAAATGGAAGCACACCGTATACATGTTTTTGTGTGAATGCCTACGCTTTTTTTTCCCCTCAAAACCTAAGCATTTTGGAGATTGGTCTACATCGTTATGAGCAGTGGTAGGTAATTGATTCTTTTATTGCCATGTGACATTCCAGTATATAAATTAACCAAATCCGATTATCCATTCCTCCTGCCCGTGATCGCGCTGCTGGTTGGCTTCCAGTTCTAGCTCTTATGAATAGAGCTGGGGTGTGCCTTTTTCTTTATGCCTTTTGAGGGATATAAGCCCTCATTTCTCCTCAGAACAGACCCAGGCACACAGACTATCTAGTCCCAGGAGAGATGAACCTTTAGGGTTGCTAGAAGCTGCCAGACTTTTTTCATGGTGTTTGCATCAAGGTACCTGCCTACCCACAGTGCCCAAGGGCCCAGGGCTCCATATAGTTTCACCAACCCTTGATATTATTGTTGTTCCTTTTATTTATTTATTTAAAAAATTTTCATGTTTGTTTATTTTTGAGAGAGAGAAAGAGAGAGACAGAGTATAAGCAGGGGAGAGGCAGAGAGAGAGAGAGAGAGAGAGAGAGAGAGACAGAATCTGAAGCAGGCTCCAGGCTCAGAGCTGTCAGCACAGAGCCCGACACGGGGCTTGGGCTCACAAACTATTAGCTCATGACTTGCGCTGAAGTCAGACGCTTGACCAACTGAGCCACCCGGGTGTCCCCTGTTGTTTTTCTTTTTAATCTGAGCTATTTCCATGGGTGTGGGGCAAGCGGACACCCTGGTTGACGCCAAGCAGGGAGAAACAGAAGATGCTAGGTTGCGGGGGGGTGGGCGGGGAAGCCAGAGAGAGACCTGGAGGGAGAGGCGAAGGGAGGGAGGGAAAAGTCCAGGTGCTGCGAGAGGAGAAGCAAGGGTGGAAGAGGACAGGGAAGAGAGTGGAAGGAAGAGCAGAGGTGAGGCGGGAGGAGGCAGGGGTTGGGCAGGAAGGGGTGACACAGCCGGAGGAGAGAAAAGACCGAGGAGAAGGAGGGAGTGGAGAGGGACCCTGGGAGGCGGCCTGGGGAGGAGGGCAAGCGTGGAAATGGGTCTGTTGGTATTTTATGAAACATGCCCTTTTTTAAAAAAGTGCTTCTTGATATTTTTATGTTTATATGTTTTAACTTGGGCCCGGCTTCATGGAAAATGCATGAGGAGTAAGTGGTTTCTGCGAATGTTTTATACATGACTGGGGAGTTGTGAGGATGCAGGGGGTGGGTGCGAGGGCCGGAGGGCGTGGACCGCTCCCTCCTTGGGTGTCCCGGGCAGGGCTCGGGTGGGGGACAGGGGGCAGGTGGTTGGAGCTGACGCCGGCTCTGGTGTCCAGGTTGCACGGAAGGCAGGCAGCCCGGGGCGGGGAGAAGCCGGTGTGGCCGGGCTCCATCGGCCCTGGGGGTCGGCCAGCCCGCGTCCCCACCCACAGACCTGTTTCCTCCTCTGCAACGTGACACGCTGGTAGTGCCCAGCGCTCTCTGATCTGATCGGGGCGGGAGAAAGCCATCAGCGTGGCCTTTCCGAACCAGGGGTTTTCTGGGATGGCACTCCTCATGGAGTGCGCCTGCGCCTGGGGGTGGTGGTGGCACGCAGATTTGGATTCAGCAGGTCTGGGGTGAGGTCTGAGGTGCTGTGTGTCCAGCCAGCTGCCCAGGGAGTGAGTCTGGTCCCCGGGACCTCAGAGCTCTAGGAACGCTTGGGTTCCCTGGGGTTTCAGGTCGAGCACAGAGAGCACAAGGGCTTCTCTGGAGTTAACTGGACTCCAGAGAAGTGCAACCTTGAACATCAGCAATTCCTCCTGATGCATCTCCCAGACCAAAGGGAGCTAGGTGTTTATGAGGGGGGCCCTGTCTGCTGTCCTCTTCCCCACCCCCGCCCACGTCCCGCCCTCAAGAACTCTCTTCTTCCAACATGCCCCACGCACTTATACCCCCTCATATTTGCACTTGCTGCTTCTACACTCGCCATTTCTTTTCTCTGACTTCTGCAGCTAGAAAGCCTCCTCACCCACACAGAGGGTTCTTCAACCCTCAGGGGAAGAGGGATTTCAAATCCCCTTGGACAATCAGATGACAAATTGTACCCTATCTCCCAAGGAAAAAACACAGAATCCGACCATTTTGCACACGGTCCCTGGGCCTCAGTGAGTCCCGTCCCTGGGCACTGTTTGTAGGGGTCTGAGCTTCCGGGACACGGACCCAAGGTCAGTGTCTTCACAGAAACATCTGTTCGGGTTTTTCAGGAACATCAGCCCATCTCCTGAGACTGGCCTCACCAGGACATGGGCCTTTGTTGCATCATGTCTACTGTTTGCATCATGTGTTTGTGTCTTTCTCTTCCACTGTCACCTGGACCCAGGAAGGAGGAGTGGCAGTTAGCCCTGCAGCCCAGTGCAGGAGCTGGCCGGGGGTTGGGAGCACTCAGGAAATCTAGAAGGCACTAGTGGGTTTGGGTCTTTTGGGAAACTCAACTGTAAGAGCAAAGGCAGAGAGGGAGACTGCGAGAGCTTTTCTTCTAGAAGCTGGACTCTGGCTCTTTGCGAGGATGAAGACAACTTCCGGTGGAGGTGTGGGTTTGAGTAGACCAGGCAAAGCCTCCCAACAGACAACCCACTCCTTCCCACAGAGCACGAAGTTCTGTGAGATCCTGAAGATGCTTCTTGTTCAAAGTGGTGGGGTAGCCGGACATGGTAGAAAGAACTGAATTCAGGGGGGTGAAGCATGGGTCCCTGTAATGGGCTGAGTTATGTGCCCTCAAAACCCCGATGCTGGAGCCCTAAGCCCCAAAGTGACTGTGTATTTGGAGAAGGGGCCTTTGCAAAGGTCATGAAGGTGAAATGGGGTCATGAGGGTGAAGTTCTGATCCCATAGGACCTGCTCTTCTTATAAGAAGAGTCACCTGAGGGTTGGCTCTCTCTCCACACATGCGGAGGAAAGGCTGCCTGAGGACACACTGAGCAGGCCGGGGCGAGAGCTGTCACCAGAAGTCAGCTCTGCCAACACCTTGATCTTGGACGCCCAGCCTCAAGGACTGCAGGACAATACACTTCTGTCGTGTAAGGTCCCCAGCCTGTGGCACTTTGTTATGGTGGCCCCAGTAGACTAAGGCGGTACCCATCCCTACTCTGTCACTGGCCCCTCATTCTGTGGCCTTCAGACAGAGTCATTCCCTTCTCTGGTCCTCAGCTTCCTCATCTGTAAGTTGGGATTGCTGGGAAGAAGGGCAGGAGGGAGAATCTTCAAGGTCCTTCCCAGTTCTGAGAGTTTATGAGCTCAGAAGCCGCTCTTTGGGAAGGCTCTAATTTATATCACAGATGTGCAGGAGAAAAACAGTTGTGTAGGAATCAATTTTCTCTTGTAAATAGGATCCTTTTTAAGGCACTCCAGGGAGAAAAGAAGGAGCGGACCTTTCTAGAAAGCCTACTATGAGGTAGAAGTCACTCTGCGCAGACGGCGTTCCACTTAGCGCCTTGCGCTACCATTTATTTACCTTGCAAAGGTATTATATGCCTAATTCTTTTTAAGAAAATGATGTTTTGTTTCACAAAGAAAGGAGCTGCATGCTCCAGAGGAAAACAGAGAAATAAAAAAAAAAAAAAGTAAAAGGAAAAATAGACTATTCATCCAACAGGTATTTATTGAACACCCACTATGTGTCAATCACTATACAAAAGGAAGTGGGTTTCTACTCTGCTTTTAAATATATATATAATTTTAAGTGTAGATGCTATAACATTTACATTCTGCAGTTTTATTTAAATGTCTATTATATTCATTTTGATGTTGTGATGTAGCTGGTTCTTAATAAGCCTGCCATTTACAAGCCTGCTTTTCCCCCTCTGATTTTAAAGTAACACGTCTGTTTATGGAAGGAAATGTGGACATTACAGGCACATAAAAAGAAAGATTACTTGTCATCCACTGCCCAGACTTTTTTCTATGTATGCATCCAGACCCTCAGCATCTGTGCCTAGAGCCTGCGTCTCCCCTACTCCCTGGGAACCCCCTCCCTCCTATCCATTCCCCCCACCAGACTTACATACACTAGAACGTGGAAAGCTACCTGAGGTCAGTAACGTTTGTCCATTTAACTCACGGCTTTATAATCAGCACCCAGAACAGCGCCTGACACACAGTAGGTGCCCCACAAGTAGCGAACATATATAATGTGAGTGTCACATAAAGACGGGAAAGGTATGAGTGGATACTACGATAATAGTAGAATAGAATGAGTGAATACTGTAAGAATGTAAATGTCACGTAAAGAATGAGTGACAATAAGGTCATGTTGAAGGATGCAGCTGTGTGCTCTGCTTTTAAAAAGTCATCAAAATGCTGTATTTTCTAGTATTATAAAATATTCTGCCATAATATATTGGATGATTATTTCACAGTATTCCATTGTATATATGGATAACTTCTCCATAAATAACTTCTCCAGGCTCATCTTGTGCCCATCTCAAGTAACATCTTCAGGGTATGGCTTGGTGGCTCAGCCAGTTGAGTGTCTGACTTCTGCTCAGGTCGTGATCTCTTGGCTTGTGGGTTTGAGCCCTGCCTTGGGCTCTGTGCTGACAGCTCAGAGTCTGGAGCCTGCTTTGGATTCTGTGTCTCCCTCTCTCTGCCCTTCCCCTCCTCATGCTCTGTCTCTCTCAAAAATAAACAAAACATTTTTAAAAATTAAAAAACATCTTCAGGAAGATCCTAGTAGCTGTTCTCTGTGCAACTTCATGATAATTTTCTTGGAATAAATTTCCAGGTGTGAAATTGAGGGGTCAGAAAATAGGCTCATACAATGGACTATTTTCAGCCATAAAAAGGAATGAAGTACATGTGATATTGATACATGCGGTATTGATATATGCGGTAACCTGTAGAAGCCTAGAAGACATGAAGCTAAGTGAAAGAAGCCAGACACCAAGGTCACATATTGCACGATTCCCATTTATATGAAAATCCAGAATAGGTAAGTTTGTAGAGACAGAAAGGAGGTTGGTAGATGTCAAGGCCAGGGGGGAAGAGGGTGGAGGAATCGATGCTCAATGGGCACGGGGTTTTCTTTTCTTTTCTTCTTTTCTTAAATAGTTTATTGTCAAGTTGGTTTCCATATAACACCCAGTGCTCATCCCAACAAGTGCCCTCCCCCATGCCCATCACCCTCCTTCCCCTCTCCCCCACCCCCATCAGCCCTCAGTTTGTTCTCAGCATTCAAGAGTCTCTCATGGTTTGCCTCCCTCCCTCTCCCCAACTATTTTCCCCCTTCTTCTCCCCCATGGTCCTCCATTAAGTTCCTCCTAATCCTCCTATATGTGCAAACATATGGTAGCTGTCCTTCTCTGCCTGACTTATTTCACTCAGCATAACACCCTCAAGGTCCATCCATGTTGCTACACATGGCCAGATTTCATTCTTTCTCATTGCCATGTAGTATTCCATCGTATAGATAAACCACATCTTCTTGATCCATTCGTCCGCTGATGGACACTTAGCCTCTTTCCATGTTTTAGCTATTGTGGAGAGTGCTGCTATGAACATTGGGGTACATGTGCTCCTATGCCTCAGCATTTCTGTATCCCTTGGGTAAATTCCTAGCAGTGCTATTGCTGGGTCATAGGGGAGTTCTATTGTTAGTTTCCTGAGGAACCTCCACACTGTTTTCCAGAGGGGCTGTA
>NW_024080651.1:1749754-1820912 GCF_003009895.1 Hyaena hyaena
AGGAGGGTGCCCGTTTCTCCACATCCTCGCCAGCATCTAGAGTTCTCTGATTTGCTCATTTTAGCCACTCTGACTGGCGTGAGGTGGTATCTCAGTGTGGTTTTGATTTGTATTTCCCTGATGAGGAGGGATGCTGAGCATCGTTTCATGTGTCTGTTGGCCATCTGGATGTCCTCTTTGGAGAAGTGTCTGTTCATGTCTTCTCAGCAGCGATTTTCTATAAACCTGGCCAGGCTTACAGGCGAAGTGTATTGATTATCAATGATATCAATTTTTTTTCTCCCTGAGCCAGTGCATATTTATATCTCATTTGCATATTCATGGTTGCCGACGCTCCAATGGGAGTGTTGGTCTTACTGATTAGCAAGGACATGATATCAGCTCTTGTCATGCGAGTCCCAGACTCCACACTTGGTTATGGTTTTGCCCTTTTCACGTAATCCTAACTTTTTAATTGCTACTAATCTACTAACTAGGGCCTAGCACAACATCCCGTGGTTAATCATCTCCCATTGATTGCCTGCCAGACAGTCCCTTCTGACTCCTATCTTTCTCTTCCTGATAGAGTCCAAGTTCACCATCATTGTCTGGAGCCAGTCCATTTCTAAGCTTATGGGCCGGTCTTGAGTGATCTTGTCAATCTTAGTCACCTCGTTTCTCTTTTTGGTGTTGGGTAAGACTTGGATACACAACCCAGTCACAAGCGATGAGAAATGAAGGAAGCTTTGCTGGTGGGGAGGCCCTCTGGGAAAGATTGCTTGAGTCTTACAAGGAAGAATTCCTGAGATAATGCTCTTGTTCTAACTCTGGAGGTGGGTGGATCTGGGAGTGAGGTCAGGAGCCCTGCAGCCATCTTGTGTTCATGAGGATAGTCATCGCAGGGACAGAGGCAGCATGCAGGGAAGGATGCATCAGAGCAGATGCAGACCCCCAGAGGCCTCTCATCAGTGCATCCTCCCCTGGGCTTCCCATGAGGTGAGATAATGGACACCCTGGGCTTTTTCAAGAATCCAAGTCAGGTGCCTGTTCCCTGGGGCTGACAGTACCCTAAACCACCCAACTCCATTCAGGGATAGCTCTTTCCTTCTTTGTTTTTCCAATGTATACACCAACTGCTTCAACAAATGCTTTTGCAAATAAAACTTTTTCTGCAATTTGACACAGAGCCTCAATAGACTCCCCAAAGTGGAATGACACAACAAGAAGGTATTAGATTTTAAAGTTGCTTGATTCATATTTTCATCTGCCTTCCCTGTTGGTGACTCCACAGGCTTAATCAGCCTCTCGACCAGAAAATGAGACGGTGGGGGGGTGGTCGGGAACTTGAGTCAAGGTCTTCTGCTATCACATCCAAGCCTAGATATTAAAAGGGAGCTGGCCTTTAGTCTTGATTAAATTCCTTCAAATCTGAAATCATGGGTAATGAATTCAGTGTGCCTGAATAAAGCATTCCCTGGAGAGCCAAACCTGGCTGCCATGCTCCTCTGTGCTGTAACCTTCATTATGTACAATTCTAGAATGTCCGGATTGGAAAGGACTTAATGGTCTGAATCGAGTGGGGTGGGTCGGAAGCCCCATTGGTACCCTGAGGAAATGTATGGCCAGTCTCCTGGGAAGTTCTATCCCCACTCATAGTAGTGTTGCGAGGCTGCTGTGACCAAGGGCCACAAGCTGGATGCATTCGAACAGCAGAGATGGCTCGCAGTTCCGGAGGCCAGAAGTCTGAGATCAGGCGTCAGTAGGTTTGGGTGGCTCTGTCTGAGGGCCCTGAGGGAGAATTGACCCCTGTGCTCTCTCCTGGCTTCCGTTGGCCCAATGTTCCTCGGCATCTAGAGGGCCTCCCTGGGTCTTCACATCATCTCCCCATTACATGTGCCCATCTCTGTGTCCAAATCTCCCTTTTGGTAAGGATGCAGTCGTGTTGGATGGCCTCATCCAACTGGGTCTTCTGCAAAAACCTTATTTCCAGCTACATTCCCACTCACAGGTCCTGGGGGTTAGGACTTCAACACCTTCTGGGGAAGCATAATCCATAACCCCGTCCAAACACACAAGCTTGTGCTTAGAATCAGGTCAGGGGTCATGAACGCAGTGAGTTTCATCTAGGGAACCCAAAAGGAGGCCCTACTCTCTTCCAGCCTCTTGTCTTTGGAGTGTGGGGGGTGGGGGGGAAGAAGCTATGGGAACACCAAGGCCCAGAGAGGGAGAGATGTGTGTCCCGGTTCTCACAGCACATACGGGCATGTGCCAGGGCTGGAACCCAGCACCTCAAGGGTGTTTTCACACAGCACCTCAAGGGGGCCCCAGACCCCACAGGGTCCTGTCCCCTGGCGGCTACAGAATCTGGGACTCTGAAGTAGGCAAGGTGGACCAGGACAGTGGCCAGTCTCTACGGGAGGCAGAGAGGAGCTGGCGGGGCCTGGGGCACACCTCCTCCACAGCAGACAGAGGAGGTGACAATGTCAGGAGTCAGAGGGCAGGAAGATGGCACCTCCCAGGGGCGACCAGAGCTTGTAAAAATCAAGATAATGGAAAATGTGGGAGTAGGAGCTTGCAGACCCTTGGGGATGACTGCAGGTTGGTTCTGCCTTCAGATCACCACCGGCCAAGGTCCCTGGCATTTAAGGGGGAAGCAAGGAGGGGGCCGAGGATCCCTTCCCTCTGCTGCCCGTGCCAGCTGCCCATCCATAGGAAGCCGGCACGTCAGCCTTCCTGCCAGCCCAGAGGTGCCAAGGCAGCAGGCGCAGCAAAGCCAGCTGGCAGCGTGAGGGAGAGCCAGCGGCCCGGCCGGCCGGCCCATCTGCTCCTGGCTGCCAGGGGCGTGCCTGTGGGAGACGGGCCGGTGGCCCATCCAAGTGGCCAAGGTGCCAGCCACCGGGTGCCCCAGGCCAGCTGGTGAGCTGGCAGGATTGGCCAGCATCCCTGTCTGCCAGCCGGTGCCAGATGAGCATGCAGGGGAATGGGGTGCCAACCTGCCGGGAGTCCATGCCTTTGGGGCCCTAGCTTTCCCCTCCCTCCATCCCACACTCCCCTGTGAGCTCTGAGGTGTCACTCACAAGTGCCCCAAGGGAAGGCCCAGGGAAGCCTGTGAATGGTTGAGAACCTGGGACTCCAGGACGTCATAGGATGTTAGAAGCACAGCACATGAGTGTTTAAGGACATGGCCCTTGGGGCACATAGCCGGGGTCCGGGTCCCACCTCTGACCCTAATTAGCCTTGGGTAGGCCACTTAACTGCCCGTACGTAGTCCCAGTTTGCTCATCTGTAAAGTGGGAAAGCATCTGATTCATTGGATTAAAGTGCGAATCAAACAAGGTGCACGTACGACCCTTAGAGCGTGCCAAGCACTTGATGTAAGATTATTACGATTGGTTATATTATTAGAACCAGAAGGTTAGAGTGCTTTAGGGCAAAGGTGCTCTAGCTCTCAAGGTGGGGAACCAGGAGCTAGATTGGGGGAAGAGTTGTTTTTTTGTCTGTTTGTTTCCAGGTCACAAACAATCTGATAAAAAGAAAGAAAAGCAGAGAGGGTGGGGGAGGGGGACTTGGGAGGAGGTTAAGGGCACAAACCTGTTATTCCCGGAGGAACAAATCCCAGGGATGGAATTCAGGACATGGTGCCTGTGCAAGCAGGGCTGAATGACACATGGGAACATCGTCACGGGATCAAAGCCTGAGGGTTCTCATCCCGAGGAAAACTTTTCTTTTTTAATTTCTTTGTTTAAAAATTGTATCTCTATGAGATGATGGATGATAACTGAGCCTCCTATGGCCATCATTTCACACATCGGTGGTTCCAACCATTAGGCTACATGGTTGAAACTCACACAGTGAAGTATGTCAGTTACATCTCAGGAAAACTGAAAAAAATATCAAAATTTTGACCTGAAAAGCAACATTTTTAGAGGACAACTATGGATACAATTGAAAACAATAAATGTAGGAAATAGAAACTAAAAATGGGCAGAAGACCTGAATAGATCTTTTTTCCGAAGAAGGCACCCCAAGGGTCAAAAAGTGGACGAGAAAGCACTCGTGGTCACTAATCGTGAGGGAAATGCATATCTAAGCCATGGTGAGAGGTCACTTCTCACCTGTCAGAATGGCTGGGATCAAAAAGATGAGCAAGAACAAGTGTTGGCGAGGATGTGAGGAAAAGGGACCCCTCGGGCGCTGCTGGTGGGAGTGCAAACTGGTGCAGCCACTCTGGAAAACAGTGTGGAGACTTCTCATATAGTTAAAAATAGAACTACCCTATGGTCTGGCAATTCTGCTTTCGGGTATTTATCCAAAGAACATAGAATCACTATCTCAAAAAGATACCTGCACCCCCACGCTGATTGCAGCATTATTTATGATAGGCAAGACCCAAAAACAACCTGCATGTCCATCGCCAGGTGAATTGATACAGAAAATGTGTTTGTATACAATGGAATATTATTGTCACCAAAAGGAAGAAATCCTGCCATTTGCGGCAACAGGCGTGGACCTTGAGGACGTTGTGCTAAGTGAAATAAGTCAGAGTGAAAAAGACAAATATTGTCTGATCTCACTTGTATGTGGAATCTTAAAAAAAAGAAAAGCTGAATTCATAGAGAACAGATCAATGACTGCCAGGGGTGAGGGGTTAGAGGGGGAGTGAAATAGGTGAGGTGGTCGAAAGGTACAAACTTCCAAATAAAGAAGTTTGGGGGATGTATTGTACAGCATGATGACTGTAGTTCAGAAGACTGTATTGTGTATCTAAAAATTGCCAAGAGAGTAGATCTTAAAAATTCTTATCATGGGGCACTTGTTGGCTCAGCAGGTTAAACGTTGGCTCAAGTCATAATCTCACTGTGCACAAGTTCGAGCCCTGCATTGGGCTCTGTGCTGATAGCTCAGAGCCTGGACCCTGCTTCAGAGTCTGTGTCTCTCTCTCTCTCTCTGCCCCTCCCCTGCTTGCACGCTGTGTCTCTCTTTCCCCAAAATAAACATTAAAAAAATTAAAACAAATTTCTCATCACAAGAAAAAATATTGTGTGGTGACGACATTCATTTTGCATATATCGGTTATTAGGTTGGACATTTAACCTGTATGTTATTAGGTAAATTATATCTCAATAAAATCATGTAAAAAAAAGAAAGATCCCAGGTGCTCAGAAAGTCATCTGCAATGCAAGGTCAAGGTCCTGGGCTTACCTGACACCCTCTCTGGTTCTTTGGCCATGAAAGGCTCAGTTGAAATAGAGGAAGTGATAATGAGGTGAGGAGGGACCTCCCTGTCCTGCTCCAAGCTACTCAGATGCCCCAGTGCTTGGTGGCCACACCTCGGGGCCCTCCAAATGCCCTGCCTCACATGTTAGTGTGTATGTTTGCAGACACATACATCTGTGTATATGCGTGTGTTTCTGTCTGAGTATTGGCTCATACCCTTGTGTGTCCACTGGATATATCTTGAGGGAAGGTCCCATATCTTATTCAGCAACCCCTCAGCTGTTCACAGCTCACCTCTCTGGGAGCTTCAGATTCCCAGAAGGCTTTTGGCATCCCTGAACCTGTGTGCTGAGGACAACACTTGGCTGGACCTCTATAAACTCATGAGGAATGCATGGATGGATGGATGGATGGATGGATGGATGAATGAATGAATGAATGAATGAATGAAACAGACTGGAGCCTTTGTTCAGCCTGGTCCAACTCTTCTCATTGGACACCAGGACTCTTGCAGTCCACCCAGCAGCCAACAAGAGCAAGGGTCTTAAAGTTCTACCTACTTCATCTTAACCAGCAACTGTTGACTCCCACTCAGAGCCTCGTTACCCTGATTTTGCACACAGTACTAACAAAAGCAGCTAGTACTGTGGTACTAGCAGCTGGTACTAACCAGTCGGTAAGCTGGACACAACAAGAAAAAGGAATAAGGGAGCAAACACCTGTCAGTAGAAGCAGATAAAGGTGGCTGAGATGCCTCAGTGGGCTAGCAAGGAAAAGAAATGTTGAGGGGAGACTCAAAAATGTCACCGTGAGAGCAGTCCGGGACCACCTCGTGAAGGGGCAGGTGCCCCAACCCACGAAGAGCCTTTCATCTCTCCCTGGAAAATAAGCGATGCTCATAATGAAAGATTTGAGATTTAGTTCAAGGGCCCCTGTCCAAACTATCAAGGAACAGAGTGCGTTTTGCAGAGATTCTTATCCAAAATGTAATTTTCAAAAACGGTAATTAAAGAGAGGTGATCTTCCATCAACCAGAAAGCTTGGCTCTCTCGGCTGACTCGGACAGGGAGGGTTATGTGCTGCTGGGACCCACTGCTCTTTGTGGGGACAGAGCTGACAATTAGAGAATTTAAGCAAAGCAAAGGGAGAAGGGAAGGTGTGGGGGTGATCAATCAAGATGGCTTTTCCTTCTGGGCATGAATGTTAACACTCTCTTACTGCGCGTGTACAGGGACGGGCAGTGCTCGGAACTATTTCATATTCGTTATTCATCGCCTCCTTAATTGGGCATCTCATCTACCAAAGAGAAAACACACACACGTATACATCACCCCCAACACACACACGGGTGTGCACCCATATGTAAGGATGCACACTCTTCCACACCCAGATGTACACACAGACATGTACACACACATATTCAGATGTGCACACACACAGACATACACATATAGACACAGGCTTGCATTCACACACATTTACGCCCGGGGACACACCTGCATACACAAATGCAGACACATGCAGGCATGCACACACGTGTTGGCACGTGTCCATTACACACGGTGCACACACACAAACCCGCACACACATTGCCAGTCTTTTGATTTCACAAACCATGGAGGCTGAAAGGCTTTTTTCACTGTCTTGGATTGATCAGACCCCAAGCAATTCTGGGATCATGGTGACCCCAGGGGCATTGATGATACAGTGTAACTGCTGCCATTTTGGGAGCACCTGGTATATTCCAGGTCTCTTGCCTGGTGTCTGACACAGCACTTATCAGCCTCTCTGCCTCTTTTCCCTCCTTTCTCCCTTTTTTCTTTCTTTCTCTACCTTTTCTTGTCTTTCTTTTTATTTTTTTCCTGTCTTACAAGCAATATGTAGCTACATTCTCATTGTAAAACATCAACATGATACTGACAAAACAAACCTTCCCCTTAATATTTCCTGCCTTGTAACCACTCAGCTTCTCAGCAAAAATGGCTGTGAGCAATGGCAGGTGGAAAACTTGCATCCCCCAATTTGACATGCAGTCTGAGAGCAGATGCAGAAAAGAGCCCAGTTGCCCATCAACAGGATAAAGGTTAAGCACATTCTGGAATACTATGTAAAAGCCAAAAAAGAAGGGAAATTGGTTTTTGGAATAATGCTTGCCAGTGTCTCCAAGCCCTTAACCAGGGTTGGGCACTCTCCCTGAAATCCACCTCTTAATCTTCTCAGCTGTGCTGTGTGCATTAGCAACACTCCCACTTTACAGACATGGCCACTGAGGAAAAGCGACATTTGAATGTTTGTCTGGCAGCATGTTGCATATCTGAGATTCGGACCAGGTGATCTATATTTAAAGACTGTATTCTTCCCCCCCCCGCTCCCCAGTTTATTTATTTTGAGAGAGAGAGTGAACAATCAGGGGAGGGGCAGAGAGAGGGAGAGAGAATGTGAAGCAGGCTCCATGCTCTCAGCACAGAGCCCGACATGGGGCTTGAACTCATGAACTGTGAGATCATGACCTGAGCTGAAATCAAGAGTCAGACGCTTAGCAGACTGAACCCCCCAGGCTGCATTCTTAAGTCCCAATACTGTTACCCAAGAAGCAACAAGCAATATCTATCTATCTATCTATCTATCTATCTATCTATCTATCTATCCATCCATCCATCCATCCATCCATCCATCCATCCATCTACCTATCCATCCACCCATCTATCATCTGTCTATCTCTTTGCAGAAGAGTGTATAGAAAACGACTTCCTTTACACAAAAAATGAAAGCACATGTGTATGTGCCTGAATGAATCCATGGCCTTTTGTTACTGTTACCCCTTTATACGTTTGACAACGAAACGGTGCGACACAGAGGTGGCGTAACCTCCCAGCTGCGTTCAGGTCCACCGCTGCCCAACTGCACCACATACTTTTCTTCTGCTGATAATACAGTGAACCGAGTAGTTGGGGAGGAGATTGTCTTTCCAGGATTTGCCCAAAGAGCATCTTCTGGGAGAACCTCTGCTCCCCCAGGTGGCCCCTTTTCACCGCCCTGTGCTTCTAGGAGGGCTTGGGTGCCCAGAGAGGAGAGAATTCTTGGCTGCAGGAGGTGGGTGACCACCATGAAGAAAGGACCCCGCCAGCTCCGCCAGTGGCTGGCGGTTGGACAGTGCCGCGAGTGCCCCGTCACTGAGCATGGTCACCTGGTCTCTGGGTCTGGAGCTGCGGAAAGCCTCCAAAGGTCTCAGCAAGAGGCCCGAATGCACAATGCGGTCGAGGACAGTGCCTGAGCTGGAAACTGGGAGCCCCGGCTGTCAGTCCTCTCTCCGCCCCTTGCTCACTGTCAGCTCTTCCCTGCTCTATTCTCAGGCACCTCTTCTGCTCACTGAGAGCAGTTGGGCTTGGAGAAATGGTAGAGAACACAAGATTTAGGATCCAAAACCCAGAGCCACGGCTTACAAAATCTGTGGCTGGAAGCAACCCATCCCCCCAAGCTTCACTTTCCTCACCCATGAAATATAAATGATGCCACTAATTGGGCAGCCACCATCTATGGGTTCATGGTGTATTCCAGGTGAAGGAAACTGCAAGTGCAAAGGCCCTGCGGTGTCACGTTTGGTGCTCATGGCCACCATCTCAGAGATGAAGGCACCACCGATTGTGGGCCCCTTCATGTCGATCGCTCCATCTTATCTAATGAGTAAGCCAAGGACCAGAGTGGGCACACGACTGGCTTGAGGCTGCAGAGCTGTCTGATGGAACCAGAAGGGTGGAAATTAGCCAGGACTAGAGTGAGGTGGGCATTGGACACCACGTTTAAGGGAGTTCCACCCCCCCCCAAAAAAAAAAACCCACCCAGTAGTTGAGATTAAGAAACACTTCCATGGAAGTTTTTGTTTTAAATGAAAGTCAACGCAAGCAAATCTTTGATGAACAAAATAACAAAATTTTAAGCAAAGACACCATCAGTATTACTGATTTTCTCTTTTGCCTCAGGCTCCAATGTGATTCTACACAGCATTTAAAAAATTTTGGACTTTGTTCGCTGCGGATTTTTGTTTGCGTTAAATTAGAATTTTTAAGATACTGCATTGGAACATTCGTCTTGATTACTGTTTTTTAGTGCCCCTAAATTCTGTGCGTCGGATGAGTGCTCCACGTGTCTTATCTCAGTCTCAGCCCTACAGGACTCTCTCTGCCAACCGGGCCTCTTTGTTCTTTCTTTACCTCTAGTCATTCATTCACTCGTTTATTCATTCATTTGTTCATTCAGTCATTCTGCAAATACTTTAGATGACCATGATTCCAGGAGCCAGGAAAATAGCAGTGAATAAGATAATCGTGATTCTGACTTCCTGGCATAGACCGTCCCGATTGCAGGGACAGAGTTGAGTCAAATCATCACATAAACAAACGTATAAGTAGAAACGTGGCCTTTCCAGCAAAAGGAAATAATGGGAGTGTTGACCAAGAGTGGCAACCAAGGCAGGCTTCCCTGATGAGGTGGTGTTTGGATGAGATGGAGTTCAGCAGGTGGCAGTGGCTTGAAGGTGGGTGGCTAGATGTGTTCTAGGCAGAAGGAATAGCAAGTGCAAAGGCCCTGTGCAAGATCAAGAGGGTTGGGGGGCTCTAGGAACACAACAGGCCAGGGCAGCAATGTGCTGAGAGGCAGGGAGAATGTGCGGCAAAAGTGAGAACAGAGAAATAGGCAGGGCCAGGAGACACAGCCGGGGGGGATTTGATCTCCAGCACAAGGACAATAGGAGCCATTAGAGGGTTTGGAGCTGGGGAGTGACGTGGGCGGATTTGTTCCTTGCAGTCATTTTCCTGCTTGCTGAACGGGATTATATATAGAACCCAGACTCCCTAGATTTCTAGTCTGACTTCCCCCTTTCATGCTGTGTGACCTTGCGCAAGCCTCACAGCCCTTGCCTTCTCTGTGCTTCTGGCATTCATCTGTAAAATGGGATTCCAGCCTCTCCAGGTTGTTAAGAAGATTAAATGAGGTCATAAGTGTTGGCCTCGCCAGAGGCTTGACACACAGTAAGCGCTCTATAAGTGTTGCCCATAATCATTATTGCTGAGGTTGGATTTTAGGGGGCAGCACAGAAGGACAGCAAGGAAGCAATCCTTGCCCTCAGCCCCGGGGGCGGCTGAGCCCCGGCTCCTCTGCCTGGAGCTCGCTGTTCGCCTCCTTGGAAAGTGGCTCTTCTTTCTGCCGCGAGCTCTCTGGAGGAGGGGCACCGTGGAGGCTGCGGTAACGCTGTGAAGGTCTTAAAAGAAATTATAGCCGCATAAAAATATTCACTCCAGTGGAGGGCCTTCAACCATTCCCCTGGGCATTGAACAGTGACAGAGAGTGTATTACTGTGCGCTTAAGGCAGTGGCGGCCACCCAAGGTCAGAGAGAACGGGCAGGCAAGCACTTAAGCACGGAAGTTCCCCTGAAGAGCATCCTTCCTTGAGCGGCCCTCTCCGACCTGCCGAGAGCCAGGCCCCATATCCCTTGTCGCCTCTGTATCCATAGTGCCAGGGACAAGTGCCTAGAATTCCTGAGATAGACGAGAGAAGGGGAGACGAGAGAGGACAGCCCAGGGCTGGGGCAGCAGCACATCCAGGCCTTCCCCTTGCTGTGATCTGGGAGGGGAGGCACTTAGAATCTCTGCCCTCAGTATTAGCATCTGTAAAATGGGAGGCTGTTTGCCCACTCGGTTCTAATGTCTGTGGGGACTGAGCACATAGAAGGTGCTCAGAAATGACCATTTGTCCTTCTTAGAGTTTGCCTTCTTCCCAAGATGTTTTTTCTCTCTCTCCTAAACTCTCAACGACCTCTCGGCAACTTAAGTAACATTCCCCAGCCTCAGTTTGCTCATCTGCACAGTGGGTACAGTATCAGTAAGGACTTAGAGGTTGTCTGTGGGGATTAGTAGAAGATTTTGAGCTACTGCACCCAAAAAACAGGAAGGTTGGGTCTCACCTATCTTGATGCCTTTTGTCTTCTCATAGAACATCAGGTAGATGGAAGACTCATCCACCTGCCCCTGGTTTCAGCAGTGCAGAGTCATAGGTAGCCTTAATCCTGGACACTAGTGGGCCCATGAATCCTCTGCAACTGAACACACAGACTCATCATATCCTTCAAGAGGGTCCCCATACACCAAAAGACTAAGGAGCCTGGGGGCTCCTGGGTGACTCAGTTGGTTAAGCATCTGACTCCAGCTCATATCATGATCTTGCGGTTTGTGAGGTTGAGCCCCGCGTCGGGCTCTGGGCTAACAACTCAGAGCCTGGAGCCTGCTTCGGATTCTGTGTGTGTGTGTCTCTCTCTCTGCCCCTCCCCTGCTCTTGCTCTCTCTCTCTGTCTCAAAAATAAATAAAACCAAAAAAAAATTAAAGACTAAGTAAGAATCATGGTGTTACAAGTATAGGTTCTCTGGGCCCGGATTCTGGACATGGGCTAACACTGGCTCAGGGAGACTGGCTTCTTCATCCAGATCTGCTTGCCTCAGTTTTCTCATCTGTAAAGAGGGAAACAATGGTATGCACTTCATAGGATTATCATAAGGGTTAGTGAAATCACACTTCTGAAGTGCTTAGCACACAGTAGGAACACAGTACTTACTAAGCCTTTTCTCTTTTTCCTTGTAGAGAGCTCAGTGGGGTCTTTATCACCATCCAAATTTCTCCAGAGGAGCCAGCTGGTGAAATACGCATCACACTTCTACTTGATCTCAAATCAGGATAAAAATGGAGGTGGAGTGGGGGGAATCCCTTTTCATAAGAGAGACTGCAAAAGCCAAGAAAAGTTACGCTTACTCTTTCCTAGAAAGCCTCATCACTACCAAGGAATATTTTTGGCAGATACAGGGACAAGGAGAGGGGTTGTGTGGTTAAATAGGTTTGGCAAGCCTTATACTGATCACATTAAATGGGCGTCTTTCCTGCAGGGTCAGTCGGGGCCCTTAACATGTGACGTGCACTTTGAAGTGGCAAACTGAACTCCAATTACTCAGTGCTCCCTCCACTTCATGGCCAGAGGATGCTTTGCTGGGCTTACGCCTCTATGGGACACATATTTCAGCAGGAAGTCAGGGGGATAAAAACGGCAGTAGCCAATCTCCGGGGGGCTTTACCAGCATGAACGTTGATGTCTCAATTTTATTTTTTTCTTTAAATAACTCCTCTCTGTAATTCTCTCTCTTCTCGCCCGTTCTTGGCTTGATGCATTTCGTAATTGGGGATTCTACGAACATGGCCTCCCTATTGCAAAATCACTACGTGTTTGTGATTTATTGAAGCGTCGTGTCTCAAGAAGCAGCTAGAAGTCACATCTGGATCAGGCAGGCACTTTGCCCTGCACCGGGAGGGGCAGGCCAGGATGGACGCCTGGCTTTGCCCTGGGAGCCTGCAGACAAGGGAGGCTCCCAGCTCTCCTGCCGCCCGCCGCCCCGCAGTGATTAGTTGGGATCTGAGACAGCAATACAAGAAGTATCGTTGGTGGGCGTGATGGAGTGCCTGCTGAGTGGGCCGCAGATAAGCGCTGTGATTTCAGAGGACGCTTCATCATTTCGCCGTAAGAACATGTTAACGGGTGATTGTTTGAATGTCTCCAGCTAATAGGATATTATTCATAACACTCTGGCTAGTTGGAATGGAAGATGATAAGAAATTAAATCCTTAATGGCTTTCTTTAAAGCAGGACTTTTCCCTGGGGAACCCGGAACCCTGGGAATTTGCTCCCTGTGGCCTGGAAATATCTCTGTGGAGGAAATTGGCTTCAAATGAACCCCCCAGGGAGATGTGAGGGTAAAAGGAAGAGGGAAGAAAAGCAGCCAACCATTGATTGGGCACCTACTACATGCCATGTACCTAGATATTATAATGCTTCACCTTGGCAATGTGTCAGTTATGACCAGGTACTATGTAGCCCATTTTAGAACTGGCAATCTGAGGCTCGGAATAGTGAACCAATCCACTCCCCAAGGTCTCATTTCGGGTGCTGGAGTATGAATGTGTGTTCCAAAGTCAACTTCTTTCCCAGAAATGCAATTTATAGAGGTGGCAGGTGGGGGCGGGTGCCTGGAAGAAGGAGAAGGAAGACCTTTCACGAACTCTTTTTTAAAATGTCTTATTTATTTTTGAGAGAGAGATAGAAACAGCATGATCAGGGGAGGGTCAGGGAGACACAGAATTCGAAGACAGGCTCTAGGCCCTGAGCTAGCTTTCAGCACAGAGCCCAACACAGGGCTCAAACCCAGAAACTGTGAGATCATGACCTGAGCTGAAGTCGATGCTTAACCGACTGAGCCACCCAGGTGCCCCTCACAAACTCTTAAAGGAAAGGAAGGAAGGAAAGCCATAGTACCCAGAGGTAGCTGCAAGCAGGTGCAGGGAGTTGGCAGTGAGAAGGCAAGGGCTCTGTGGGTAGCTTCTGTGTTCACTTTGGGAATCATCCACTCCCAGGATACATGCAGCCAACATTTCCCATGATTCCCGGACTTCTGGGGTCTTGGGAAGATTTCCTGAGCTTTGTTCCCTCTGTCTTTTCCATCAATTACAGAAGCTGCTAAGTCCCTGTATTAAATCCCTTCCTGCTTGAAATGCCTTAAGCAGTGACCAAACCTTGACAAAATACCCTGCCATTCATTGTGTGTGTGCTCATGCACACGTGCACATGTACGTAGATGTTCAACTCACAGGGATAAATTCCCAAGAAAAGCATTGCAGGTCACACATTCTTGAGGCATGTGAGAATAAATCATCATCATTACCATCATCATCATCTGTTTTGCAATATGGAAACCAGGACCTAGAAGGCCAGGAATAGAGAGCTCACACTGCCTTTTGTGAAACAACTGCTTTTCCCATATAATTAAGCCCTCTTTCTAGATGAACAGGGGAGAAATGATGGCAAAATTCTTTAACAGACCAAATTCACTTTGGTTCATTGGGAACTCACCATAGCAGCTGGCTGTGAACATTTACAAGTGAATGTGTTTTTGTTTGTCTTCCTTTTTGTAGGGTACCAATATCTAACACTTTCTCAGCCTTTCCACTCTTTTTCCTTTGGGTCTCCTCAGCTCCCACGGTGGAAGCTGGCTTGGTTTTCCATTTTCAAAGTTCACAATTCACCCAGCCATGAGCTGTGCCTTTAACCACTGCTAAATTGTTTCCTGACAGCCCTCGCTACAATTTTCTCCCCTGACATTTGATTTACATATGATCTTTAAGCACTGCCATGGCGGTAATAGCGATTTGGTTAATATTCCAAGCGCTCCCCCATGCCCCACACCTTGCAGGGCCGTTTCATTGCTGCAGCATGGCAAAATGCATGTACCAGATAAATGTATCGCTAATGAAATAAACGGATTAGGGGGAAGAATCAATTGCCCTGCTGCCAGGATGAGGCACCAGGAGTTAATTTTGTCTGGATCTGCAAGGGTAGCTGTTAATAGAATAGGCTTTTTACCTAATTGGAGGGAAAGTAAATGAAGTACAGTAATATTCCATGATGTATTGGAAGAATTTACTTCATTTTCTCTTAGTCTTGCTTGATGAGTGTTTACAGCACAATAGAATTTATAGTCTCCCTCCTCTCCCCATTTTTCTTTTCTTTTCTTTTCTTTCTCTAGTCCTCATTATCTTTCTTTTCTTTTTTTATATATATCATTTTCTTTTTTCTCATCCTCCATCCCTCCTTTTTGTCCTTTTTTCCATCTACCTATCCATTCTTTTATCTATCCACCCAATCTCTCCATCCACCCATTCATCCATCCATCCATCCATCCATCCATCCATCCATCCATCCATGTTTTCATCCAGCTAATAAACCAAGGTCTCAAACATAAATGTCTTCAGGAACCAGTGACATAGATGAGTTAATATTTGTTGGGCTTGTGGCAAAATGGAACCATCGTCATCCTCACAATCTCCTCATCATCATGACCTTTGTCATTGTTCCCATCATTATCATATCTGTCATTTGTTAAATCTGTCTGTCCTTCCTCCATTTTTTCAACATTTATTGAAGGCTTACTATGCTAGTCAAGACCTGATTTATCTCTGTGAATATGATAATAGGAAAAAAAAAGTGTAGCCAAAGAGTTCATTTACATCAATTTATATGTCTATCTGATGCTTAGACTCCTATCTAGGCCTTTTCTCTCTTCTCCCGATGAAGGCATTGAAGTTGTGTTGAAATAAATGCATCTTCTAAAGACTGGAACCAAGAGGTGTTAGGACAAGTTTGGTCAGACTGGTGGGATAAGTAGGGTAGAGCTGAATAAGGCTGAAGAGAAGGGTGTAAGCACAGACAGGAGTCTCAGAGTATATTTTCCTAGCATGAGGCAACACACAGGGGACAGAACATGGTTTACTGCATGAAGAGAGGTCATGAGTGGGGATGGGAACAATCAACTTGTAGAATGAAATTCCAAAGCGCGGAGCAGCACCAGGGACAGCTCCATGACCTTCTGCTTGGACAACTCTAACCAATCCAGGACTGGTAAGAGGCAGAGCTATGATTCTAACCCAGTACTGCAGAGCACACAGTGATCCTCCACCGTTAGCATATCAGATCCCCTCAGGAGCTTGTTTAGCCTGCTAATTAGTGAAGAATGACAAAGACTTTCTTCCACCAAACTTGAGTCAAGCTCCTCTGAGCCTTGCTTTCTGACTAGTCCCTGACCTTGGGTTCTGCCCTGGCCTTTTAGGCCAACTCTAGCAAAAATCCTGCTGAGTCAGTTCAGCAAAAATTCCTCACCCTTGGTCTGATCACCCTTGATAGCTGATCAAATTCCTCACCCCCTACCTCTGATATCACAGTGGCCTGCCTTAAACAAGAATCCTGTTAGGACAGTGTAGCAAAGAATTACCCTACCTTTTGTAATTTTCCATTCCCAGATCCCCCCTCCCCCTGTTCTGCTCCTTAGATATAAATTCTCACTTTTTCTTATTGTATTCTTTCAGAGTTGATCCTGATCTCTCTCCCTCATTGCAAAATCCCTATTGTAGTAGCCACTCTCCCCCTGGCCCCAACACACTGACTAAAGTCTTCCTCATAATCTTTAACAAGTATCCTAATAATGGTTTTTTCTTTAATGGGAGACCTGAAGAATCTTCATTTGGGATAAACTCCCCTAGGGATTGTGATGCAGGTCTTTTCAAGACCATTCTTTGAAAAACTCCACCTGAACATTTTGGAGCATGTTTCGAAGGGTCTTATTTTATTTCTTCAGCATTTTTTAACACTGAGTGTCATGAGGGATGTGACAGGTGCTCAGGAAAGAATTGGCATAAGGCAGACGTACTGGTAGGGACAGTAGTTACTTGCCCATGAATTTCATTGTTGTTGTTTACTAAAGGTTTAGAGTTATATTTTCAAGGATGTGACTTCATTGACTTGAAAGTCACCATCCATTGTCTGCATCTTGAAACTCAAATCTCTGCATGAGTCCAGAACCTAGATTTTGATTTCTAGTCAAATGCTCTGTCTACGGCCAGTCATTTCCTAAAAGCCCACTCTGTGTAAGCTACAATGCTGGCCACTGGGAGTGCAGAAATGAATCAACCCAAATTCTTTCCTCCGGGAGCTCATTGTCAACAATATAGTCACCCCTCCATTCTGCATCTGTTGGGCTAGGACCTTATAAAGCATTAATCATCTCATTCAACTGTCCCCTCTTTTTCCCTGTCTCTTACTGCAGACTTCTGCTTGTGTAAACTTTGCTGAGATTTTGAGCAGAAATAGTAAATAATGAAGCTCCAGAGGGTTGCACTAATTTCCCAGACATTTAATCAATACGGAGCTGCCCTGTTCATTACAGCTGTCAAAAATATGCAAAATCGTCCATCTGGTCCTCTCAGGTACGAAGCTCTGAGCTGGAGTCACCAGTTGCTTGGCTAATTACCACGCCCCATTTTCCCTCATTCTGAGGCCTCTCCATTAAGCACGAGCTACCAGCTCAAGTATAAAGGCAAACAATAAATATTTGAAATGGCATTTGCCTGCTCTGGGGTCCTGAGCGGTAGTTTACTTGGGTCGCTGCAGATGAGGAGTTCAGGTGGGGTTTTGTGAAAGAGCGTTCTCTTTCATCTTCTCTCACGCCCTCCAAACTCTCCCCAGCCCCCAACCTCCTCCCTTCTGAGACCCCTCCCTGCCCTTCAAATATTTAGACCTATTAAAAACCATTGGGGGGAAAAATGATCTATAAAAAAGCTTTGCATAAAAAAGTGATCAATGCAAATTCCTCTGAGGAAATTGCTTCAGCAGATGGAAACGGCCCATTTGCAACAAATGCCGCTGGCTGTGCAGATGGTAATTATGGGATGTATGTAAACATGCAAGCTCCGGCAAGCAGAGCAAACTGCACTGCTGAACTCAGTCGGCATCGAGGACGCTGCCCTGGCACTGCCTCTGCCCTGCCTGGCCTGCAAGCCAGGGGCTCAAGAGAAGCCTGGGAGCAGCTAAAGATTGGGCTTGGAATTCCAAGACCTCTTAGTCTAGCGTCAGTTGAATTAAAGGTTTTTCTGAAATGGTCTCTGGGAGCAAACCACACATCCTCTGATCTCTTGGTGGACCAAGGCTATAGCATGGCTCTCTGGAAGAAAGAAATCAACATGTATGGAGCACTCACTGTACACCAGGTACAGTGCTATTAGCCTTGAATGTATTTTCTTGTTCAATCTTCACAAAGACTTTAGCAGGTTGACATTATCATTATCATCATCATCACCACTATTTTGCAAATGGAGAAGCTGAGGTTTGAAGAGGTAAAGTAATCTTCCTAATATAAGAAGGCTAAGAAGTAAGAGGATGGAGACATATCAGTTAGCTATTGCCGAGTAACAAAATTTTTTTTAAATATATATCCCAAGTTCACTAGGTTCAAATAATAAGCATTTATTATAGCTTGCAAGTCTACAGGTCAACTGGGTGGTTCTTCTTGTCTTGGCTGGTCTCAGCTAGTTATGACTTGGCTTCCTCATGCATCTAGATGATCTAGGCTGTTCTTACTTAAGTCTGGTATTTGGCTGGCTGTTGGCTGGGATGATGGGGGTTGTGAGCCATGTGTCTCTCATCTTCCAGCAGACTGATAGTAGGTGGGTAGATGTCTCAGATAACAGTGAGCTCACCATCACTGGAAAGAGTCCTCATTTGTTCTGGGTGTGAGTCCTGGATTCCCTCCATAGACATGCAAGTGACCTTTGAGCTCAAATGACCCAGATATACCAGAGACTCTTTGTGACATGAGCTTTATAACTTGTCCTACAATATTCTCCTCAATGGTGATTGTGTTAAAGTTTCACACTGAGCAAACACTGAATCATCCATCCATCTATCCATCCATCCATCCATCCATCCATCTATCCATCCATCCATTCATTCATCCATCCATCCATTCAACAAATACATTCTGAGCAGTTCCTCTGTGTTAATCACAGGAGATGTTTAGGGATAACTAAAACAGTGTCCCTGCCGTCACAAGCTGCAGGCTGCTGAGGAACACAATCATGCAAACGGACAGTGACTATTCAGGGTGATAAACCCCTAAACAGAGGTGGAACTACTAGGGATGAGAGCACAGAGAGGACACTGAATACAGCTGGGGGATCAGGGAGGGCTGCCTGGAGGAGGCGTGACTTGAGCTGAATTCTGAAGGAGAGTAGAAGCAGAGCAAAGGTGAGGTGGGAGAATGGGAAAGGACATTTCAGGTGGAACAAACAGCTGAAGCAGAGTCATGGAGGTGGCAGAAAAACATGTTCTGTCCCAGGAACTGAAATGAGCAGCAAAAATATGGCTGGATGTGTGTCTTAGAGAGTTCCTTTGGGCAGCCATAGTGGAGATAGCATGGAGGATAGATAGTTGGAGGAGGGAGAGAACAATGAGGAAAGAGACTGGGACAGAACTGGGAGGTAGCAGTGGGAGGAAACTGATCGGACCCAGGGAACATCAAGGAGTGTGACTCCTGGGCACTGGAAAGCAGGGGAAGGAGAAGGAAGCTGTTCAGGTTTCTGGCCTGAGGGTGGATAGGGGAAATACACTTGGGGAGGCCCAACAGGTTGTTACATCAAGCTCTGGGACCTTGGAGCAGTCCACAACCTGAACTCCCATCCCAAGCACCCTCATGCATGCATATCGCAAGCAACTCTCAGGGGCAAGCCCTGGCTACTGCTTGTTCTCCAGGCACTGGCCAGCGTGCTTTGCAAAGTGGGACAGGGATCATTGACTCTTCATATCATTGCTGGAGTAGGAATTGTTACTGACTTCATTTTTCCCTCAAGAGAGGAAACTGAGGCACAGTGAAGGTGACTTGCTCAAGGTCACACAGCAAAAAGACCTGGGAGGTGAGCTCTGGCTGTCTTTTTTTCAGGTTGTTAATTCTATGGACACATGTGTGGAAACAGACTAAAGAGAGTGGCGTGACTTAACTGAGATCTGCCAACCCCGCAGGCCCAGGAGGGGTCAAAAATGGGAGGCACACAGGCTGTATACAGTCACCTGATGTGACTGTTCTGTGCTCACCCAGAGTTGTGAAAATCCTAAGGCCTCCCCTCCAAATCCCCCAGTTGTGCTTCTCTTCAAATGCCGGAGCTGGCAATTCCAGGCTCGCGTTTCTGCATGACCGTTAGCAGGAGGGAGAGGTGGCGCTGTTTCCTTTCCGTGAGCCTTACGCTGCTCGTTTCCCCACCGTCTCCACTGGTCCCCACCACCTTCCATCTGGTGCTCCTGCCTTCCGCATGGACACGTCGGTCTGGATCCAGCAGGTATTGTGCCTCTTGTCTCAGGGGCCCTCCAGCATTAAACTTCTCTGGGTTTGGGGGCGCCTGGGTGGCTCAGTAGGTTAAGCCTCCGACCCTTGATTTTGGCTCAGGTTGTGATCTCAAGGTTCTGTGCTGACATCTTGGAACTTGCTTGGGATTCTCTCTGTCTCCCTCTCTCTCTGCCCCTCGCCAGCTTGTTTTCTATTGCTCTCTATCAAAGTAAAGAAATAAACATCAAAAAAATTCTCTGGGTTTGCTCTCTCGCAACGATCTTGTGAAGAACGTAGCATCGTCATTGTACCCATTTTGCTGGTGAGGAGACTGAGGGTTAGCGAGTTGAAAGTGCTTAGTTAAAGCCTTAAAACCCCTGAGTCTGAACTGGAGGCAGAGCCCGGGGCTCTTGATATCCCACCCACCCAGGCAAGCCAGAAGCCCAAGACGGGACCCCGGACCCAGGTAGCTTGTTCTTTGGTCCTGTCGAATCATTCACATCTCTCAGATGCCACAGAGAAGCTGGATCCCTCTCCTTGATGTCCTCAGCTCCCCTTGTATTGATCTCCAGCTTTATGAGGGTGACAGGCCATACCTTTTAATTGCATTATTACATCTTTATGGCCTGCTCATTGAACAGGCCTTCTGCGCCGGGCGGCTGGGCCCTGGAATTTATATGCGGAACTGAAACGTTTATTGGAATCCTATTGATAAAGGCATATTGTGAGAGCCCTGTGGCTCTCAGGAAGAGGCTGGGGTCCTCATGAGGCAAGGGGGAAGGCAGGTCAGCATACTCCCGAGGAGAGAGTGGGTCACTCGTGAGATGTGAGGCCAGCGCCTCCCTCCACAGCCCGCCGACCCTTACACATCCCCTCTTTAATCACTCTGGGCAGCAAGGAGCAAGTTCTAGGAGCACTGCAGGGATGTGGGCTGGGGATTGCCCAAGAGAGGCAGTGTTTTGGCGTCGTGGGTCAGCTGGCGTGGAAGGTAGCGACTGCTTCTACGGAGAAGGGAGAGGGCCTGTCAGGTGGAGGCTCTGTGTGAACAGAGATACCTGACAGAGGCCCTGGAAAGAACAGAGAGGGAGCTTTCACGGAGAATGAGATGAGATCTGTAGGGAAGGTATGTGGTCCGCTTGCCAACTTCCCCTGCGTGCCTGGTAAACACTTCGGACTCAGTGTGCCCCCACCCGGACGGATTCCCCACCCCCAAGTTCCTTCGCAGACCTGGCCCTTGCAGGATGACAAATCCACTCCCAGGGGCTCTCGGGACACCTTGGATTCTTCCCTCCATTCTACCCCCCGCCCTCGCCCCCCGAATCTATTGCAAGCACTGTGGGCTGTACTTGCGAATTGTTTTGAGACTCTGAACCTCTCTCGCCCCTTCACTGTGCACGGGGCTCCCGTCAGCTCTTTGCGGATCATTTCACCAACCTTGTAACACAGTTTTGGTTCCACTGTCTCCTTCTGCAAGATCTTCTGTGAAAACCCAATTTTAATTGTTGTTTTTTTTAATGCTTTGAGAGAGAGAGAGAGAAAGAGACAGAGGATCTGAAGCAGACTCTGTAATGTCAGCACAGAGCCTGATGTGGGGCTTGAACTCACGAACTATAGACCGTGACCTGAGCTGAAGTCACCTGCTTAACAGCCTGAACACCCCCGGGCGCCCCTAAAAACTGGATTTTAAGTCGTAGGCCCTGCCACATCCCTCTTGCTGCACCATCATGCTTCGTTTGCTTCCACAGCACTCCCCGCCCCCCCCCCCCCACCTAATCCACTATTCATTATCTGTTATCCATCCCTCTCACGAGAACGTAAATTCCTTCAGGACTTTCATCTCTTTTATTCACTGCTGCATTTCCAGAACTGCAAATAGTGTTTGGCATATAGTAGGTGCCCAGTAAATATTTGTTTAATTAGTTCATGGTGAAGGTGGTTGGAGCTAGGTCCCGGGGCGGGGTGGGGGTCTTCGGTGCTGCTGCATGGGGGGGTGGAGGAGGGGGCTGGAGCTTGTGCCTTGAGCTCTGATTTCCATCCTGCGTCAGACAGGGTGTTAGCAGAGTCCTCACACATGTCCCAGGTAATCAGTATGCCTTCCGGGAGCCGTGAATTAGTAATATCACGTGCCAAGGAGTCAACATTAAATGCAGAATTTGGAAGAAGCAATGTATTTCTATGTCTCAAAATCAGCACATTCTAGGAAAAAGGAGCCTGCTTTGCATAGTAAATGGTATTTGATGCGTAGACTCTTTCTTCACATGTGACCTGGGTCATCTGTCTTTTGGGTTCTGAGAGCATTTTGGTGCCGAGAAGGGGGGGTCTGAGGTGCAGCTAATTGGACCTCATTTGTGAACTTTCCCAGAGGCCATAAGCCCCCCAGGCTTCAGTTCCCTGTTGTCATGACCGCTGTCCTTCGTAAAGTGTTGCTGCCTTTTATGAAAAACAGCGGCAAATGTACCTCCAGGTATCTGTACCTCAACACAGGAGGAGGAAATGAGCATTTTAGGGTTGAGGTCTCCAGTTGGAATGGTCAGATGGTAAACTTTAGACCAGAGAGCTCTGTGACCGAAGCCTGGCTCAACCACTCACTAGCTCACTCTGAGCGAGTCCCTAACCTTGCTGTGCCTCAGTTTCTTCATTTGTATAATAGGGATGACAGAGTCTTATTCCCAGAGTTCTTGGCAGAGGGACCCAAGTGGAATGGCCAGGGGGAGGGAGACTGAGTTGTTTTTTTTAAAAACAACGACTGTGGCTAAGCACATACTAGTGCTTCAAGCTGTGGGACAGTGGGCGTGGGCAGATTCCCTAAAAGAACCTGTTAGATATGTATCTGAATGCACACGTGATAGTTCAGTGAATAGACGAACGGATTGATGTTCAGAGACTAGAGGGATAGATAGTATGTCTGACAAAGAAAGATGGTTGATGGCTTGACCCTCTGGGCATTGAAAGTGTGGAGGATGTTCATCCAGAATCCCCACCTCGAAGAACCCTAAAGCATCACGGATTGAGGGGGCCTTTGGGAGTCCTCTCATTTTGAAGATGAGTAGAATCAAAGCCCAGAGAGGAAATGTAACAGAGCCAAGGACACACAGGGAGTGAAGGGCAGGTTAGGGTTAGAAAGAAGGTGTTCTCCCAACCACAGTGTCCCCCCTCCCCCCCCAATCTCTCCACTGCTGCTCTTCCTGAAATCCATGGGGGAGAACAGTGCAGAGCTCAGACCTGTGGTTCAAACAGTGGGCTGGGAGGGAGGAAAATACACAACGGGCCCTTCCGACATCAGCTGGGACCTCCCCATAGCAGGAGGTGGGCAAGGACGAACCTCATGAGGGGTCAAGACAGGCAAGAGCAGGAAGGGACTGTAATTAATAACCATCAGCGATGGATTGTGTTGGGGGTGAGCACCGAGATGCCTATTGATCAGACAAACAAACACAAATTGCTGCCAAGTGTCCCTCCGGCCCTGCGTCAATATGCTTCCATAGACAAGGAAGCCGGGAGCTGCTGCCGATACTGGGGACATCTTAATCAGAGAGGCCAAGAGAGCTTGTGCCTCTCGGAGAGGCATCTGCATTGTGAGCTCCATGCCTCCCCCCCTCCTTGCCTCCCTCCCTTCCTTCCTTCCTTCCTTCCTTCCTTCCTTCCTTCCTTCCTTCCTTCCTTCCCTCCTTTGTTCATTCAATATGCTCTAAATGCTTACTACCTGCAAAGCTTCTCAGAGGCACAGTGACAGAGCAATGAACAAGAAGGCAATCCTTGCCTTGATGGGCTCACAGGATAGACAAAGAGACAAACAAGATAATTTCAGATGGTGATGAGGGCAGTGGAGAAAGTCACATAAGGAAGGCCGGTAGAAAATGGGTAGAGGAGGGTAATATCTTACTGAGACTGGACCATTGAGGAAGACCTCTCTGAGCCTTCTGTACTAAAATCCTAATGAAGAAGGGAGCCAAGCAGGGGCGTCTGGGTGGCTCAGTCAATTAAGCATCTGGCTCTTGACTTCAGCTCAGGTCATGATCTCACGGTCCATGGGATAGAACCCTGCATCAGTGAGGAGCCTGCTTGGGATTCTCTCTCTCTTTTTCTCAAAATAAACAAAAAAACATTAAAAAAATAAAATGTAAACTTTTAAGGAGCCAACCTAGTGAACACAGGGAGAAGGGTGCTCCCGATTCAGGGAAGAGCATGTGCAAAGGCCCTAGATGGGATTTGGGAGGAAAAGAATGGAGACCAGAGGAGCAAGCAGATGGGGCTGGAGAGGTAGGTGGGGACTAGGTCACTCAGCAAGTTTTTCCAGGGTAAGGAGCTGGGATTGTCTGAGTTATGAGGCTCTTATTTGGGGAATGGGCCATCCCCTTGCAGTGCAGTCCCCTTAGCACTGAGGCATTCACCTGGGGTGAGGGGTGGGCTCCTGGCTGGAGTCTGGTAGACCCCGCATTGCTGGAGTGTGGAGGCCCGAGTCAGCCCCTCCCACCGGGGCCATGACCTTCCAGCTCTGTCATCCTGGTATTCTTTCAAGCACGTGTGGTAAAAATACATAGCCTCTGCACGTGTCACTCACCCCATGTGGGAAACTGGCCACCAAGACTCGAGGCTTTGGTGGCCTCACTCTGTAGCTGGCAGGCGTCCACACTGAGGGAGGCTTAGCAGAAATTGAGGGGACATCAGAAAACATCCTTGGGTTCTAGGTCACTCACCCTCTTAGCCCTGGGTCTCCCTTTGTCTGGCCCCCAGGCATCTCCAAAGCCAGATGTGACCTCAAGAAAGCAGTGACCCACCCCACACTGGGACGTGCACTGTGGAGTCTCAGTCAACACACGACTAAGGCCCTGCTGAGCGATGGGTGAACTGAGCTCCGTCCATCAGCCTCTGGGTCTGAGGGAGAGGAGAGGTGGGGACTTTGGAAGCCGCGGGAGGAAGAGCAAAATCTGGAAAAGCCCTTGCATTAGAACCACTTGACCTGCCTGTGCATGTCCCGTGTGAGCGCATGGGCATATCCGTGTTGGAGGGTGTCAGTGCCCACGTGTGTGAGGCTCTGTGGGCATGCGTGAGTGTGAGTGTAAACGCCGAGAAGGCGGGGGCTGTGTTTGTCTCGCGCACTGCTGAATTCCCAGCACCTGGCACATGGTGAGTGATCAATAAACATTTGTAGAGTGAATGAAGAAATGTGTGCTCATGTGTAAAAGTTAAAGTTATCTGTTTTCTAACTTGACAATCTGTTATTTGAGCTTTCTGTCCAGGAAATACATTGAGAAAATACTTGGCATCACTACATACGCCCACTGTTTCGTTTCTTTTTTATTTATTTAAAAATTTTTATCGACAAACCACATAAGTACAGAAAAGCGTACACATCATCCGTGTACGTCTTCACGAATGTCCGCAAAAGGAGCCTCCGTGGCATCACTGCCCTGATCAGGAGTCAGCTGAACACGCCCAGTGCCCATCCGCTCAGCTCCCTCGGGCTCCGTTCAGGTGCCATCCTTGCCGGGCAGCTGTTCCCCTCTCTCCAGCCACCCGCAGAGTTCTGCCTATCTTTGCACTTGAAGCAAATGCAATCGTGCAACACGTACTTGTTTGTGCCTGTCTTCTTTCACTTGATATTATGTTTGTGAAAATCACCCACATTTCCCAGGGAAGTTATAACGGTTTATTTTCATTTTTATATAGCAGGGGTTGGCAAATTTCGTTCTGGAAAGGGCCAGATAGTAAATACTTTGGGCTCTGCTGGCTATACTATCCAATAACTTCTCATCTTCGCTTCCTTAAGGCAAAAGCTGGCATTGGCGATGGGGAATGAGTGGCTGTGGCTGTGTCCCAGCGAGTCATTATTTACATCGCGGGGAGTGGCCGCTTATGACTGGGCTGGATGGGGCTTTATGGCACACCTCGCTGGGAATAGGGCATGGTTTCTCGGTTATGGCGTTGTGAAGATTTGGGTACTTCTGTTTTAGGATGTTGCAAAGAGGGCGGTGAACACGCACTCACGCGTCTTTCGTCTGTCTCCGCTTTTTGTTTTATTGGGTGTATCTGGACATGGATCTCCAGCTCATGAGCTTGACACGTGTTCAGCCATAGGAGGCTCTACCCAAAAGGTGACGGGAGAGCTGCTGGACCTGGGTTAGGTGAGCTCTTGTGACTTAGTGGTCCTCCTCTTTCTGCACGCTGTGCCTTGTACGGGCACCCCTACTTCTGTCACCAGGGCTTGCTCTCAGAAGCTGTAGTCTCACTGCAGGAGCATGGGGAGCCGGGGATGCGGCTGATTCGCGCTGCACCCTGGAATGGAGGGCTGGCCGTGCGACGACCCCGCCTCAGCTCAAAGTCTGACTGCGTTTTTTTCTAATCTGCCCTTCTCTTGGGTCCATTTGCTTCTCCTGTCACTTCATCTCCCTCCCTTCACCACAAACAACCCACATCCCATGGCAAGCAAGAGGGGACTCCATTCTATGATGCAAGGAAAGTTGGGTCTTTAAGAGGGCTGGTTGGAAGCAGCACTGACCTCTGTTTCTAGGTGGAGTGACCAGTTTAGTGAATACCACGTCCTTGTGAGTGTTACCTTTGAGGCGCTCCTACCCCAGTTCAGCCCAGAGAGCCAACTGGTGTGATTGGGCTTTCATAAGCACCTGCTGTTAGCATTCCAGGATTGCGGAGGGTAGCAGCGTGTGATTCAGCAGCTGCACAAACATGCCTGAGTTCAAGTTCCGCCTGCACCATCTACTCTCTGTGACTTGGTGTAGGCTATAGCCCCTTCCCGTGACTCTACTACTATACGTGATCTCATCTAATTGCTCCCCACGACAAGATGAAGCAGGTATTATCATCATCCTCCCTTGACAGAGATTGGGAGGCTGAGGCTTGGAAATGTTAGCATTGGCTTGAGGACACACCCGCACCTAAACCCTAAACTCTACATTTAAAGACCCTCTGTGGTTCTGAAACTCTGATCTCAGCTATGAGACAACAGGGTTTCCTTTGGAAAAGTCACCACGTGTGCATTTAGAGCCCGGAGTTTGGCTAATCAGGAGCAATCTCCTTTTCCTAGCGAAATAATTCAATGTTGGATGGAACCATGGAAAAAGTGAGTTCCCTCCAAATTCTTGTAACGAGGCAGTCAGTGCTGAGGACAAAATATTGAGGTCTTTTGAGGAGACGGCCCCTCTTAGTCAGTGGAGGTTACTTATTTTTCTCTCAGCAAAAAACCTGTTGTTTCGAATTTCCGACAACTGTCTCACTGTTCAAATACCAGCACAGAGCACATTTTTTGTCCCCTAGGTCATCTCTGGATGGGTGAACTGCACCAATTTTCAGCATCAAGGCAGTCAGAAGTGAGCCTACTATTTTCTGATTAACAATACTCATTCCTGCTTGTCTTTTTTTTTTTTTTAAGATTTTGTTTTTAAGTAATCTCTACACCCAACATGAGGCTCAAACTCACAACCCCACGTGATTGAGAGTCACATGCTCCACTGACTGAGTCGGCTAGGCGTCCCCAGACCTGGTGTTTTCAAATGTATTTCCACTTCTCCAGAAATGAAAGATGTTTGTTTGAAAAAAAATTAAAGCTGCACAGACTTTTATTAAATATAGGAAGTAAAGCACTGCATGTCCGCAATCAGCTTTCCACATTTTACATGATGATGTTTTACTCTGTCAATAAATTTGTCAGGTTGTGTCTTACACTTTTGCTGTAACATCTAGCAGGCATGCCCATGGGGTTTACCTATACAAGTGGGCAGGTGGATTTCTGGCTGGGTGTTTCAGGGGTTAACCTGGTTTAAAAACTGCTGGGAATGAATGGATAAAGAAGATGCAATATATACATATACATACATATATATATATATATATATATATATATCTCACACAGTGGGATATTACTCGGTGATCAAAAAGAATCTTGCCATTTGCAACAACGTGGATGGAGCTAGAATGTATTATGAAATAATAAGTCAGCCTGAGAAAGATAAAGATCATACGATTTCACTCATGTGTGGAATTTAAGAAACAAAACAGATGAACATAGGGGAAGGGAAGGCAAAATAAGATAAAAACAGAGAGGGAGGCAAACCATAAGAGACTTAACTAACTCTTAACAAACTGAGGGTTGTGGGAGGGGTGTTGGTGGGGAGGATGGACTAAATGGGTGATGGGCATTAAGGAGGGCACCTCTAGGGATGACCACTGGCTATTATATGTAAGTGATGAATCACTAAACCCTATTCCTGAAATCATTATTACACTATAATTTAACTAACTTGGATTTAAATAAAATTTAAAAAATAATCAAGATAGAAGAAACAAAGCAAAATAAAACAAAAACTGACGGGAAAGCCTGGGTTCAGAGACCTGCCAGAAGATAGCCATGTGCCCAAAACTTGGCTTTTGAGGAAGCCTTCCATGCGGCTCACTGGAGCAAAACCATAATGCCGTCCCCCAGAGCCAGAGCGGCCATTCACGCCCATGGCTACTGAGGTTGGGGGTAGCAGGTCATGGAGTGACTTGAAGGTCCAAATCATAGCTCTGGACAGTCCGGAAGCTATGGAGAGTGGCCTGTGGGTCCTAGATCATTAAATGAGCCCTGGTGTGTGAATCTGAGCCCAGGTACATAGGAGGGGCTCACCAGTGTGCCGGGAAGACCCAGATTCCCAGGCAGCCTCAGTGTGGAGAGCGTGCATGGGAGGCGGGACCACTGTGGCATGAGAGAATGCCTATTTCCACTGCCATTTTCCAACTGGGATGTTGTTGAACACTGTTTTCTTAGCGAAACATTTTTTAAATGTTTTTTTAAATTTATTTCTGAAAGAGAGAGAGAGACAGCATGAGCAGGGGAGGGTCAGAGAGAGAGGGAGACACAGAATCTGAAGCAGGCTCCAGGCTCTGAGCTGGCTGTCAGCACAGAGCCCGATGTGGGGCTCGAACCCACGAACCGTGAGATCATGACCTGAGCCGAAGTCAGACGCTCAACCGACTGAGCCACCCAGGCGCCCCTCTTAGCGAAACATTTCTGAGAGCACGGCCAGCAAAGAGGTGGGCCAGCCCTTCCTCACCTGCCTTGTTGGTGCTCCGAGGAGATGCTGTTCCAGAACTGGGAGGGAGGTATGTGCTGGCCAAGCCACCCCGACACAACGGCCCCAGGGACAAATTCACTCGTGGGAACAGTGAGAAGATTGCTCCAAAGATCGACAGTGGAAACCAAAGCTGCTCGCCCGTACCCGGCCTCAGCCTGGCACTAGGCATAAACCGAAGGCAGCAATCTGTTGGTTTTCCCGACCTCGGATCCACCGTCAGCCTGCGAGCCCGGCCTTGGATAATGAGCAGCCTGGACGGCGAATGAGGTTTGGAGTTGAAATCCATCTGAGGCCTCTCTCCCTGCCAATGTCTACAGCTTAATAATTGCTTCCTCGTTCCTGCCGCATTCAGGTTCAAGAGAAACGCAGGCCCCTCCAGCGGCATTATGCAAATAGGGCCCTCTGCGTTCCCGCGCGGCGTATAGAATATGTAAATTTATGGCAGTGGCGGAGGCTGCTTAAGACAGAAGATTTCTCAATGATGAAATTAGATTTTCTGGAAACAGGCTTCCGAGGACCCATCTCTGTCCCCTGCCTCGTGCTGCGCCATAGCCACCAAACTGGTGCTCTGGGAAATAATTAACTCAATTACAGGCTGAGACCTATTTAAAAAACAACAACAAAGAAGGAAAAAGAAGAAACAGACCAGGTTTCGTGAGGCCACGACAAATCCATACTTTCCGGGACATGTAAACAGGGTCGGTGGCTGTGAGGGAGGGTGGGAGGTGGGTCGGGGAGCGGCGGGCTCTGGCGGGCAGAAGGCACTGACACAGGACCTAGGGCTCCGGCACCACCTTGGCCTTCACTCTGGGGACCATGGGCCAGGGCAGGAGAGGGGACAGAGGCTTGGTCTCTGCTCGACCTAGCACCACTGCTTTTATCTGCCTTATGCACCTGCTTTCTCCCGATTTTGTCTGAAGAGAGTGTTTAGATCCTTTAAAAACATGGAAAAATGATTCATCTAGACCAGAGATTCTTAAACTTCAGTAGGAGGGCTTGTTCAACACAGCAGGCTGGGTGCTGCTTGCAGAGTTGCAGACTGAATCAGTCCTGGGTGAGGGTGGGGGGCTCGGGGGTGCACCCTCCAAACAAGCTCAGAGTGATGGTTGATGCTGCCAGTCAAGGGATTGCACCCTGAGAACCAGGGCCCTGGGCTAGAGTCTTCATTCGACAGACTGGGGAGACTGAGGCCCCAAAGAGGTAGGTGCTTTGTCCCAAGTGTCACACAGTGGAGGGGCAGCTGGGTTAGTCTGTTAAGCATCTGGCTCTTGATTTCAGCTCAAGTCATGATCTCAATGTCCTGGGATTGAGCTCTGTGTCAGGCTCTGTGCTGACAGCTCGGAGCCTGCTTGGGATGTGCTCTCTCTCCCTCTCTCTCTGTCCTTCCCCTATTCATGCTCTCTCTCTCTCTCTCTCTTTATCTCTCTCAAAAATAAACAGTCACGCCGCAGAATCCAGTCCAGGGCATAGACATGATTCTCTCCACCATCCTCATCCTTACCATCGTCACTGTGGTCATCTGTTCATCTTCATTGTCACTTCCATTTGCTGAGCGCTTTCCATGTGCCAGACACTTAGACACCTGACTCCATTTAGCCTTCACCACCCTGCCCCCTGCCCCCCAATGCACTTATGAAGAAGTCATGTGACCACAGTGAGAAGAGATAGCCGTCTCTGAGAACTGAACCTTCCAGCACCTTGACCTTGGACTCCCAGCCTGCAGAACTGTGAAGGATCCACACAGACTGTTTAAACCACCCTCATCGACGGTAGTTGATACAACAGCCTGAGCTGACGAAGGCAACTCACAGAGCCCCTGCTTCACGCCTCCTCATCTTCAGGTTTATTTATAGAGTGGAACATTCTGACCCTGCAGAATGTTGGGCGTTTTACCCATAACGTGCTGAGCTCAGAGCCTAGCCCACAGCCATTAGAGCATAGTCATTATTGTTACTCTTTAATGACTATTATTAATTGAATTGTGGGGAAGGGGAGACAGAGGGGGGCTGTGAAATGAGCTTAGGGTCAGGAATAGGAGGATCTCAGTTCTGCTGTGAGACGTGGGGACATGGCATCCTCCTCTCTAAGACCTAGATTTTGCAGGAGTGGATGGAGCTCGTGTTCCCAGAACACCCAGTTTTACGATCTCTGATTCCGTGAGTCCAAAAGCAGGGCCAGTTGCCATCCCCGTGTTGCCTCAGTGGGTTCTCACCCCACTTCCCCCGGTCTGCGGCTCAGCCTCTGCCTGGCCTCCTTGCCTCCGGTCTCGCCCCCGCCACTCCGGCTTTTGAAAATTCTCAGATGGCAGCCAGGTTCAGGGCTGTCCTGCTCAACCCTTCTGCAGCTCTCTCTGTCCCTTCGTTGGGTCAAGTACAAGCATCTCAGCTTAGCGCCAGTCTCCTTCATGCACTGCTGCCTCTCAGCCCCTCATTCCCTGTCTCTCCCTCTTCCCGTTTATCTCTCAGGAACACACAGAAGTACCCTCCGATGCTGATGCACAGGCCCTGTGCACTTTCCTGCCTTCTTCCCCTCATTCTTGCTGTGCTTTCTGCCTGGTGCTTCATCCCTGCCCTTCTTCCCTTTGCTTGCAATCTATTTGAACTTCAGTGCTCAGCTCAGATAGTTGGTGCCCTGAGAATCCTTCCCTCACCTACCTCCTCCCTGCCTCCATCCCCGGGCTGCGTGAGGCACTTCCTCTCAGCTGCATGCACCTGTCTCACCTTAGTCCTTAATGCTTTGTGTTGCAATGGTCTCCTGAATTTCTCATCTTTTCCACTGGACAGTGACTAGTTTAAAGGAAGAGACAGCCTTCTTCATCAGGCTTCTTGGAAATGTTCTGCTTTGCTGTTTTATCTGCTGCCTATAAACCTCATACATGCAGGGAGGGGCTATGTGAATATATACACACACATACGTACATATACATACATACACACATACGTATATACATATACACATACTATACATACATATATATACAGACACACACATGTATATGTGTATATATATGTAGTATTTGCCACGATAATTTCAGCATGTTATTTCCATGCCTGGCACATAGGGATGTTCAACCCTTGAATTAATAAATCCAAAATCTCTGCCCGTTTTCACAGATTTCTTATTAACCATTATATCCCTGCTGCCTTCCAGAATGTCTGGCATGGACGCGCTCAGGAAATAGTTCCAGAATGCATGAATGTATGAATAAAATGAATGACTTCATATGTAAGTGTATCAGTCAGCTGTTGCCGCCTAACAAACAGACACGAAGTCCCAGCTGCATACCACAACAGATGTTTTTTTTTTCTCATCCAGATTTGTCCCGCGAGTCAGGTGGGACGACTCTGAGTTGCAGGCTGTGTCTGGCTCAGGTCCACCTGCCTTCCATCCTCTGTGGGCTGTCAGTGTAGCCAGAACACATTCCTATCATGGTGAGGACAGAGGTATGAGAGAAAAAGTAGAAACACACAAGGTTTCTTAAGGTCTTGTCCCAGAATGGGCACCTGGTCCTTCCCTTCATATAACACTGGCCAAAGCCAGGCACATGGTCTAGCTCAAGGTCAGTGCTGAGGGATGTACGCTCTGGGAGGAAAGGCTGCAAAGTCCCATGGCAGAAGGCATGGATATAGGGAGACATGAAGGATGAGGGCCAATAGTTCAGTCCCCTCCGGTGGCCAATCTAGCCCAGAGCTTGGTGCATAGCAACCACTCGCTATGACCGCTGAGAAGAAGTGGCCATGGTGGCTCTCCCATGGTCAAGATGCTAGAACATCATTGTGCATTCTGCATTTAATGCCCTCCTTCTTCTCCCACCCTGTAATTTTTCCAGTGACTGAATGAAACAATCTCCCAGCCTCTGCCCACAGGCATTGCCGTGCTGGGGCAAGTCACAAGTGAGCCCCCCAGCCTGTCCCCCCGGCCCACAGTGTATGTAGTGAGGGTCCCCCTGATGTTTAATGCATGAGCCCACATCCTCCCAGCAGCCTCCGCAGACAGATTCTCTCAGCATGGGAACGGCCATGAAATCAGATGACTGTACAGGAAGCAGTCGGCCCCCGCCCCCCGCCCCCTGCCTTCCAATTGTTGTGAAGCTGCCCTGCTTCGACTCAATTCCAGTTTTGTAATCTCTTTTATTAATGTGCCGGAGGCAGAGAAAAATGCATGTGTAATTCTCCCTTAATGGCTGGTGGAACTTCTTTTTGCTTTCTTTGTGAGCAGTTGTTTGTGGTACGCACACATGCACGCGCGTGCACACACACACACACACACATGCATGCACACACACTCGCTTTAGGTCAGGATGAATTGAGTGGCAAGACAGTGGATATCAAAGCATAGGCATAGAGTCTTGGAATATTTCAGCAGGAAGGGTCTGCCCCGGGCTTCCTCAAAATAGCATCAGAGGGTCCTGCAGGGTTAGAGGAAGTGGGGGAATTGGTAGCCTGACCTTGCTTCACTCAGAGCATCCCTGTTTTAACCTGCTTTGTATACTATGGCTCTCCATAGGCTTGTTTGGAATTGAAGGTGCCTCTGCTGTGTCAAATATGCAATAACCCTTGTCTACTCTGCCCCCAGTTTCATAGGAGACAAAACCAAATCTCAGAGAGCCTGTGACTAACCCGAAGTCACAAGATGCATTGGGGGTGAGGGTACTCAAGGGCTGGGCCCCTCATCTTCTGATTCCAAACTTGTACTTTTGCCTACAAGGAGGTTATACTTCAAAATTCTGAGCATCCCCACTGCAACGGTTTTCTTCTCCCAAACACGTCGACCATGGATGCCTGTGCTAAAGGAAAAAGCCATGGTGGAGAGGTTTCTTTTTCCTGGCAGAGAGGAGATGAATATTTATTGAGCACCTAGCATATCCCAGGCACCAGATGGTAGGTACTTCTGATACTTCTTATGTAACCAAAACCTTGCCACCAGGTGCAAATTAGTGTTTTCTAATGTTACAATTGAGAACACTGAGGTTCAGATGGGTGAGGAACTTCTTCAAGGAGGCATGGCCAGGACGTGGTGTCAGTGGGATTCCAACCTGGGTTCTTCTTCTTTTAAAGAGATAGTAAAGTTTTAAAGTACTTAGCCAATCATGGGTTTTAAGAGTCAGAATCACTGAAATGATCATGTATGATGACAGTGACCATAGCTGCTGCCAGATACTGAGTGCTTACCTTGAGCCTGGTGTATACTGAGTGCTTTACATGCAGGGCTGCCGGGTACAGTTGTGTAGGGTGTGCACTGCATAAGAGCTCCTAGCCACAGGGTCAAGGGAGAGCTGAACTCAATCTTTAAACTGCTCAGGGGCCCCTGGGTAAGACTGCATGCACCTGAAGGAAGGGGTACATTTTCTAATCGCCCGGCCTTTTCCTCATCTAGTCAAAGGCACTCTGGGCAAGCTGCTCTCCCATTTGCATACCTGATCTTATGCTCCCATAGCCACCATGGGGGCTTTGTGACTATGCCCATTTTAAAGATGAAGAAACAGAGGCCCAGGGAAGTTGTATGTCTCACCAAGAATTCTGCAGGTTTTTTTTCAGTGATGGAACCAAAATTTGAACCCACGATTGCAAAACTCCAAGGTTAGAGGAGATGGGAATTTGTGGCTATACCCACTCATACTCCCTGCTCCCCAAAACACTGTGGAGTTCACAAAGTTCTAAAGATAGAACCTGGGGATTCAAGGTTCAAGAGCTTCTGGGAAGAGTCATTCTCAGGGATTCTGAGACAGCAAATGAGCCTCAAGGATCAATCCAGGTCAATCCAGTTGGGCTTCTTCAAACAATCTCTCCACCACCCCTCTCCCCAAAGGAGATCCCACGGAGGGCGCAAAAGACCCCCCAGGTTGTGTGGATCTGGCCTTCCCCTACCCTGAACTCTCTTTCCTGGAATAGTCACCAGCTGGAGGAAGACTCCCTGGAGATAAATGTCTACTCAAAGCCAATTGTCATGCAATGTCCTAGAGCCAATTACTTATTCTGAGGGACCTCGAGGTGGCTTGAGGACTTGACAAATAAAGAGGAAATAATTTGCAATGTGCTGTTTACACATAATCAGAGTGTACTAAGGGAAAAAAAAATAGTGTCACAGCCTACAGCTTCCCACTTTTTATTTTGATCTTTTCCTAAATCATTACGTAAGTGGAGAGGCAGCCGGAGACTAATATTTTGGGGGAGAAAAACATGTTTGGGCGTGTTTGGTTCAAGGAAGGAAGGGCTTTCTGTAAACATGAAGGCACGGCCACAGAAGGCTGAATGAGACCATGTCCCCCGTGACCCCAAAAGGGAGGCAGTAAATGACAGGTACGGGACCCACGCCACACGCCGAGGCAGGCACTCGACAAGAGTCGTGGTTGTGGATCCTCACATCTATCCCGGGAGGTAGGTTCTATCGCCGGCTCCATTTCACAGGTGGGGAAACTGAGGCCCCAAGAAACAAAGTCTCCTGTTGGAGGACCTGTGACCTGTGTGAGCTGAACCCAGGACTCGCCATCCGAGCCGGGCTGATGCTGGAGTCCAGGATTTGTCTGCACCTCGGTGTGCAGCCTCCAAGTCCATTTCCCTGAGCTTTGATGTTGGTCCTTCATTCCGGGACGGTTAAAGGGCTTAAAAAGGGTTCCTTCCTCCAGGGGAGAGTTGGGGAAGCCGTGCTGTTTCCGGTCCCCTCCGTTTGTCCTCTGCTGGTCACCCCCACTGCACACGACTAATAAAGCAGGGAGAGGGGACAGTGGGCACAAAGGAGACCCGGGCAGGAGGCCTCAGGGAGCGGCGTGGTGACAAGGGGTGTTGCTCGTGATCTGAAAGAAGAGCCCACTCAGGGACAGCCCCTGCTCTGGATTTTTTTCTAAACATTTCTAGGAGTTCCTTTTTCTCCTTATATATAATTTATTGGCCAGTTGGCTAACATACAGGGTGTACAGTGTGCTCATGGTTTTGGGGGTAGATTTCCGTGTTCCATCGCTTACATACGACACCCAGAGCTCGTCCCAACAAGTGCCCTCCTCCATGCCCGTCACTCATTTTCTCCTCGCCCCTGACCCCCTCCCGCCATCAACCCTCAGTTTGTTCTCTATATTTAAGAGTCCCTTATGGTTTGCATCCCTCCCTCTCTATGTGTAGCTATTTTTTTCCCTTCCCTTCCCCATGGTCCTCTGTTAAGTTTCTCAGATTCCTTCTTTCTCTTTCCTGATATCTTCACCTCTACTGACCCTTCTCTCTTACCTCCCCTGACTTTGAGGAGCCAAGATACCATCTTGGAACTTCAGAGTTGTTCAGTCTCTCACATTTGGACCCACCTTCCCCTCTCACAGGCCCAGGATCTTGGAGCCGCAAGGGGCCTCAAAAGTAGATCCAGCCCAGCCCCAGAGTCAAGGTGGGTGAAGCGATCTCAGCCCCATTTTGGAGACAAGTCTTTGGAGGCCAAGTGCTCACTTCCGGCCCAGGGTAGGAGAGAGAACTCAGACTCACAATCTAGCCCCCAGGACCCCCAGCCACCAGGTTCTTCCTCCGGAGAGCCTGCCCCTCTTTGTTCTCCACCCGCCTCTGTGTCTCCGAGCCCTGTGCAATTTACATCGACACACGCCCGCATTTCCATGAAACACACAGACACACACAGGACTGCTCCTGGCTTGAACAACAAGGGATGCCAAATGCCGTTCACATCTTTCTGGGGAGGAGCGCATCCATCCCGATTCTATCTTTGCCAAAGCGCCATACGTACCAGACGTACATATATTCCGCGTGAATTTCCTTAATCTCCCTCACAGCTGTCCCTCTCCACGGCCTCTGCTAGAGCATTCCCAAATTACTTGTCTCTTGGCTGGTAGAGCGGCCGGTTCCCTGATTCCTCCATCCCTTTAAAAACAACAAAAACAGCAACCGCAATGATAATAATAATGGCTGCTGTTTATGCGGCCCTTACCATGTGCTAAGCATTGGGGTAAATGACATTCACGTTGCAACCCTGGAATGGAGGCATTATCACCCCATTTTACAGGTTGGAAAAAAGAGGCTCTAAGTTGGACTGCCTCACCCAGGGCTGGGGGCTGAGCTATTGAACATGGCTGGCTCTGAGACTTGGGCTGCTGACCCCTGTCAGGCTGCCCTCTGATATCCCATCCAGTGGAGCCTGTCACCGTGATGGCCACAACACAGGGCAGCCCTTGTTCTGGAGACCCCAGAGGATAGCAGCTAAGAAAGGGCACCATTTCCTCCTCTGATGGGGCCATTTTCTCTGTGTGAACTCAGATAAGTCATTTAACCTCTCTGTGCCTTAGCGTCCACTCCTATAAAATGCCGATCACTGGAGTACTCAGCCACAGAGTGTTGCTATGGAAATCGATAAGATACTCACAAGGGAAGCACCTTGTTCCCAGCACCTGGTCAGTGTTGGGTAATTTAAAGATTATGGCATAAGGAGATAATTTTTGTGCCTGACACTCAAGGCTGTCTTGGGTCAGGCTCTGCTTTCCTTTCGACCATAAAAGCCCGCCACCTCCATCTTGATTTCCACTCTTGGTCCGGAAGGAGTTCCTTGCGGTCTTCACAAACTCCCCACCATTCCTCATCTCTGTACATTTGTCCAGATCTGTCGATATGCCTTTTACCCTCTCGGCAGACCCAGGTTTGGCTTGCCCTCAATGCCCACCTCAGAGCCCGACTCCTCTCCGGTGTCTTTTCTTTCTTTCCCATCGGGGGCCACCTTTCCCTCCTTTGGACACAGCCGTGGGGCCTCCTGTATGTCAGTCCTGAGATCTTCCTTGTGTTAGGTTAAAGATCCAGCTACCTCAGTGATCCTTCCTTTCCCCCTTTATATCTGAAATGCTACTGGGTGCAAGGAATCCTGGGTCCCTGAGTGATTATACTGGGTGATGGCACGTGTCCTGAAAACCCACATTAGACTGTGCTCTGAGCAAGAAATAAACCTTTGTTGTGCTGAGCCACTGAGAGCTGGAGCTTCTTTGTTCCAGCAGCCGTCCTGCCCTAATAAATCTACCTAATTCAAATCGATCTTTCTTCCCCATGCTTCTATCCTCATATTGTTTCAGAAAGAGATTAGTCATGTAAAAGTATATTTTAAGAATAGAATAATAGAAAAATTCCTGTAAGAACATGAAATAGCATCAGTTCGAACACTCAGAGATTTGTACTGTGAAAACCAACACTCCTACTGTGTATGGATCAAAATGTTAGCATCGAGCTTCCTAGGAGCCAGGGTAAAAAGGGAGACATGTTTAGTGACACCCCCCCCAGATCCTCTGAGATAAATAAAAATACCACTGCCAAAAATAAATAAGGTAAGAGTTACAGAATGGTTTTTCCTTGGTGTCTTTATGAAAAAGCCACTGAGTGGTTACAGCCCAACTCAATACTGTTCAGCACTGGTTTTGGGTAACAAGTCTTTCCCACATCTTTTCCTTGTGGAAACACAAGCGGGTAAATGATGTTGAGAGAGTCTCTTGATGCATCTCACAGGGCAGTACTCAGGCTTCTCTGTAGGCCTGGGATATCCTGAGGGAAAGAGACTCACCCTTCTCATTTCTGTGTTTTTATGTCTCAGTATAGAGTCTAGTAGGTGAGATGAACACACAGTGAGTATCTTTACTATTGATACCAAATATGCATTTGAATGTGGGTGCTAAGTGTGTCAGGCTAGTGCTCTGTGCACCACGAGCTACATTGTGGGATTGCACGTGTGTGAGTTATGGTGTGCTGTGTGCGGGGTGTATACATGTTGAGCCTGTGTGTGGGGTTCGGAGGTGTGTTGCATGCATGCACGTTGTGTGTGCGTTGGGCATGTGCTGTGTGGATGGCGTGGGGTATCCTGGGGGCTTGGGTGTCGGGTGGGTGACACTGTGCTCTGTGTGCATTGTGCGGGGTGGGGCTGGTGCAGAAGGCACAGGTACTTGTCTTCTGTGTGTCGTGGTGCACCTCAGTGTGTGGCTTGTGTGTGTGTGGCGGACGTGTGCTGGGAAAGTGCTCCTGCCTGTGTGCTCCGGCACCCTCTGTGTCCCGAGTGGCCGGCCTGTTTCCTGCGGGACCGGTGTGTGGTGTGTGGTGTGTGGTGTGTGGTGTGTGGTGACTCTGCGGCACTGCGCACCCCTTTGCTGAGCATGTGGCTGGCACCCCTGCCCCATGCAGCTCCGCGCCTGCCTCTCCGTGTGCCCTGAGAGTCGCTGTGGATACATCTCGAAGGCGGGGACTATTGTCTTCAAACAGAGAACAGCCATTAACACATTCATTAATTAGGATCATGTTGACACTTCTATTGCCGACTAAAAACATCTGTCTGTTTAATCAGTCTTCTTAATTCCTTGCACTTATTCTTTCTGCAAGAGAGGATGGGCTTGCCCCCTCACATGTGTACACTGGGGCTTCACGAGGTGGGGACACCGGCTCTGTCAATACTGTCACAGGGTGACAGCTCTCGGGACAGCCCGTGGGCTTCTTAACAAACGGACATCCCTTTCAATGGTGAATGAAGAGCCGGCCATGGGTCAATTTGCTGGTGGCCGGTCCTTGTTGGCTGGTGCAGCATGAGTGACACATTATAGATCAGGCGTAAGAACTCCTCCAGGGCACTAGGTTGGAATGCGACGAGGGCGGGGGGGGGGCGATGTGATGTGGTCCTGGGTGTGCCAACCACTCCATTTCACTTTCCTTCCCACCTGGGTTTGTACCCTAAACCCAGCAACAGGCAGCCGGGTAACCTTTGACCGAGTCCGTTTGCCCACAGCCTCAGTTTTCTTACATGTAAAATGGGATAATCAAAGGAGAAAAGTAAAGATGAAGAGGAAAAATACGTAAGTGAAAGGGCAGCATGGAGACCTGGATCCAAGGAGATGTCTAAGAAACATCACTTCTATCCCCAAAGCCCCCCGACCCCGCATGAACTCAACAGGGTTGGGGAAAAATGAGAAAAAGGCTCAAGGTCAGGGACAGGCTCTGGTCATAGTCCCACCAGTCCCACCACTGGACATCCAGTGCATGTGTGTCGTGTCCCTCCTCTGGGGTAGGTTGGGGCTGGGTGCTGGGCACACAGCTGCCCGTGGAGAAGCCAGCAAGTCCAGATGAGAGAGACATTGCCGTGGTGGCTGACTGGGAGCTCTTCAGGGATGTGGCATTCCCACAATAGGGGATGGATGAGCAAAGGCTCTAAAGCTGAAGCAAGAAGGGGGAAAACATCTAGGGTGGGGAGCATGGTGGAGAGTTGCAGGGGTGAAGCTGAAAGGGAGGAAGGGATGGGCAGTGGAGGGGTTTTTGCCTTTGGGATTTTTGTTGTTCTGCATTTTGTCTCATTTACTATTAGATTTAGATACTTTTACAATGAACACAGAGTTCTACTTCAGCTTTTAAAAAATAATTGAGGTTTCTTATACATGATGTCTTATTTTAAAATCTGGACTACATTGGTGGACCCATGGGACATTTCCGGCTTGAGGATGTCGATGTGATGGCCCCAGCAAAGTTTCCTAGCAATGGGTCAAAGGATATGTGCATATGTGCTTTAAAGATAAATTTTTTGCTATTTTTAAATTGTGGTAAAATGCATACAATAGAAAGTCTGCAGATCATACCAAATTGAGCAATGAGATATTTCTTTCCCTCTTTAAGCGTACTTGCCACCCCGCTCTGCTGCTTTTTACCTTAAAATGGGTCCTAAGCTTTTCTCAAAAGGATCCTAAGAGGGTTCAATAGGAAGCTGTGCAGAGAGGCTTGCTCAGTGCCCAGTACACGCCTCCCTCTCGAGAGGCATTAATTTGGAGCACTTTGGTGCCCAGACTCTGGACTCAGTCTTGGGAGCTGTGTGACCGTCGGCCAATCGCTGCATCCCTCTAAGCCACAGCTTCCTCAGAGAACTGTGAAAATGGTGTAAGATAGTGCAAATAAAGTGGATGGTGCCATTTGGATGTACAACAAATGATGCATTGTCTTCAAAACATCCTTATTACCTTCTGCTAATTCTGCATTTGACGAAAAATGTACCCTCAGTGAAGCTTTATGAATATTTATTTGACGGCTGTGGTCCAGGTGATGCTGTCACACATCTTCCTTTCTACACAAGGGCATCCTCGCAGGTCCAGTTTGCTCTTGCAGATGACGCTGAGAACAAGGGTGGGTCTCAGATGGACAGCTTCACTTTTTCTAGGCAGAGTGAGACTCCAAGGTCAGAGATGGATTAAGCCATATTTCATGCTCCCTGAGAATTAGATACTTAACTATCTTAGGTAATCTTCACAACAGTCCCTTTGAGGGACTATACCCATTTTACAGCTGAGGAAACCGAGTTTCAAAAGGCTTAGGCAGGGGCGCCTGGGTGGCTCAGTCAGTTAAGTGTCCAACTTCAGCTCAGGTCACCATCTCATGGGTTTATGAGTTTAAGCCCTGTATGGGGTTTTCTGCTGTCAGCCTAGACAGAGCCCACTTCAGATCCTCTGTCACCACCCCCCCCGCCCCTTCCTTGCTCACTCTGACTCTCAGAAATAAATAATTTTTTTTAAAAAAAGCTTAGGCACTTTTCCCAAGATGACACAGCTAGTATATAGTTGGACTTTGAATCTAACTATAGCCGTGTTTTTTCTTTGACTTTAAACTACTCATTTATTGGACGGGTGGATCAAACAAATAGACAAGAAGAAACCTAATGGATTTTCTTGGACTTTTTAACTTACAGAGATGAAAACTCCATTCAAACTAGTTTAGGCAAAAGAGAAATTTATAGGTTCTCATGAACTAAAAGTAAACCTCAATTGCCGGGGGCTGAATTCAGAGGTCTACCAATGTCACCGGGAAAAGTCTATTTCTCCATGATGACAAGATAGTCCCCCCGCAGCCTCAGGTTTCAGTTGTTCTGACCTGGAAACCCCAGCGAAGAGAGGGGCAGCTCCCAGAATTGACCCCGATTGGCTAAGCTTGGGTTCCATTGGCATCCACTAGCCAATGGTGGCCTTGAGAATGAACGAGGCATTTTTATTGGCCGGATGTGATCTCCAGGACCTTCTCTGGATTGTGGAGGTCACATTCATTCCACTTGAACCCAATGACCCTGAAGTGGAAATTTTCCCAGAGGGAAATCTGTAAGCTTGACTTAAAGATGGCGATGTGGGAGCTGGAAAGAGAATGGAAACCTACCTGCTCCAGCCAGTTTGGGATTATGCAGAAAGGCATCCTAGAGGGATCTTAACAGGCACTTCAGCATGTCTAAAAATGGCAGCATTCATTCCCAGCCAGCCTCGAGGCGGGGGACAGACCATGTGACTCTACTGAAGCCCTGTCCCAGCCGGCCTTTTGGGACAGCTCCAACCAGGACTCCTTGTTCTGGCAAGTCCCCCAAAGCCTTGGGAACCCAAAAGCCAAGGAAAATGCAGGGCCATCTGCTAGGGGCCTTGCCTTTCTTCCTCCTCATCGTCTTCTTCTTCGTCGTCTTTTAATTATGAAATGTCTATCGTTGGATTATTGATCTCCTGCCAGTAAGAGCTCCTGGGGTGATACATGGCATGTGAGCTTACCCCTTTACTTCCACAGCACGATTGAATATTGCCTTCGATGAAGCGCTGATTAGTCATGCATTGGAGAAGAAGTGAAATAGCTTGCAGCTCTGAGGCAGGGTATTTGCGGGGGATCATCAGTGCTGGGGGGGGGGGGAGGAGAAGTTCCCTTCTGGGCTTCCTAAGGAGAGGGACAGACACTCATCTCAGTGCAGAGGGACAGTTTGTCCCTATTAAAACCTTCCACCTCTGGGTGAGCCACTACTCCCAGTCTTTCACTCAAAAATATACTATCCCTTCTTCTTGACAATGTCCCTGAAGTTCCACCATTAATTGGATCATTCCTTGGGCTTAAGAAGTTACCCATAAAGGCCGTGGCTAACATGGATATGAATTTTAAAACCATGATTACACCCATGCAAATTGCCATTTATTGAGCAATCATCCTCTCTTTTTTCTCCCTCCTTTTTCTTTCTTTCTTTTCTTTCTTTCCTTCCTTCCTTTCTTCTTTCTGTCTTTCTTCTTTTTCTTTCACATAAAGAAACAATTTTAGTGAATCCAAGTACCAATAGACCATAAGTGCCATGACTGGACTCATTTGGACAAACTCTGATCTCAGCCTGCAGGCTGAACTATACACTACCTCTAAGGTACACTAACCCATTAGTGCAGAGTTGTGGGGGACTAGCAGAGAAGTGAAGCAGGCAATAACTGCCTCAAGGACAGGGAGAGTAGACAGATTTTGTTTAATGAATCACTTCAACTCTCTCTGCCTTGATTTCCTTATATGAAAAGTGGAAAGGCTCATGGTATTATTATAAGGATTTAAGGGGATAGTTCATGTAAAGCCTTTAGCAAGAAGACTGGCCCCTAGCAAATGCCCAATAAATGTTGACAGTTCTTGATATTAGTGCTCATATTAGCCACTCCAGGGGTGTGTTTATTTCTGCATTGCATACACTAGGCATTCCATAAGTGCTTATAGGATTAATCCATTTGTCCTGACCCCCATGATAAAAATCTTGAACTAGACCTATAGGGATGGTTTAATCCCTGTCTTACTTTCATCCTTACTTCAGTTGGAGCCACTCAGAAGTAATGCTGATTGTGATGATGGTGGTGGTAATGGTGTTAGCTACCATGACCAAAGCAGGGCCTTCTATGTGGGTTCTGTGCAGGGGGTTAGGTGGGTTAGAAGTGCCTTGGTGAGGTAGCAGTGGAAGGGGAAAGAGCAGGATCCAAACTTTAAAGACCTCCTGAAGCTAAGGCGCCATCCATGAAACAGTCTGCACCTCATGCCCACTCTTCCCCACCTCACTACACCTGGGAGGAATCAAATGACAGGCATGCTTCAGCCCAGGATATAAAACAAAAGACAAGCTCTGTTTTTCTGAGGTCTTTAAGGGCATTCAGAGACTGGTTACAGTCATCAACCTCATCTCACGATCTGCTCTGCCTTGTTCTCCCCATTCTGGCTACACAGACCGTCTTTCTGTTATTTGATTTTATCAAATTCTTTCTAGCTGCAGGGCCTTTGCACTTGCTGTGCCCTCTACTTCAATCCTTTTTCTATGAACCCTTTGCATGACTATGTCATCATTCAGGTTTTAGTTTAAATGTCAGTTCTTCAGATATACTTTCCTTGATCTCTCAACATAATGCAGTCCCATTCCACCCCAAGTCACCGTCCATCCCCAAACTTTGACTATCATCTTGATGTCAAGAAATTAAAATCAGTGTCTAAATTCTTTGCTTGTGTTCTGTCTCCCTTACCATAAAGAAGGGAGAAGAGATCAGACCACCTTCATTCATGTTGTTTCCCAGAATGTAGCACACAGTAGGTGCTTTTTGATAGGTGAGGCCTTTTGATTGAAGGAAAGTGTCTCTATTTGGAAGAAATCCTCCTCTGCAGTGGGAGATTGAAAGGAAGGAAGATCTTGGTTCTGAATTTCCAAATGGGCCATCACATCACAGAGAGAAGCTGGACATCTCTAAAGGGCTAGGTGAGGGAGAACTTGGGGTGGAGTGTTTCCTTTAGGGAAATAGCTAGAGGGAGAAGGGCTGGCTGGGGAAGAAAGTCAAGTCCAGCGTCCTGGAGGAGCAGCTGAGAAAATGAAGATTGGGGCAAGGAAAGAAGGAAGGATATGAGGAGAAAGAAAGAGCCAGATGGAGAGAAACAGAAGGCAAGAAAGAAGGGTAGAGAGAAAGACAAAATGAAAGGGAAAGAGATGGAGAAAAAGATAAAGGGAGAAATGGAGAAAAGGTGAGAGGGAGAGAGGAAGGAAGGAATTGATCTATGGGAAGGAGGAGTTGGGGGAGCTAGGGAGAGAGAATATCACGGAGAGAGAGAAAAGTAGAACGGAAACAAGAGGAAAAATGTCTTATGGGAAAAGCAGTCTATGTGAGGGTGGGGGAGAGAGAACCCAGTGTATGTACCAGCTTCAGGCCACAGTGCAGGCACCTCTCATTTCAGCACTCTGGACAGAGACGCCCCCAGTCTACCCCAGAATCTATCGCTAATCAACCTGCGAACTTGGGCAAATCATTTCCCTGCCTGGGGCCTAGTTTCTCAGCAGTCAAATGGGGCTGGCTATTTAGGCGTGTCCCAACCGCCCCCTCCCCCAGGCATTGCTCGAAGGGTGACATAGAGCAACTCTCAGAGCCGCCTGGAGAGTCTTAAAGAATATAGATTTCTTGGGGCGCCTGGGTGGCTTAGTCGTCCGACTTTCGCTTAGGTCGTGATCTCGCGGTTCGTGGGTTCGAGCCCCGCGTCGGGCTCTGTGCTGCCGGCTCAGAGCCTGGAGCCTGTTTCGGAGTCTGTGTCTCCCTCTCTCTCTGACCCTCCCCTGCTCGCGCTGTCTCTCTCTCTCTCCTAGAAATAGATAAAAAACATTTAAAAAAAAATAAAGAATATAGATTTCTGAACCCAATCTCCAGGTATTTTTACTCAGTTGGTTTAGGACAGAGCCTGGGCGTTGACATTTTTAAGAAACATTCTTGAGTAATTCTGATGTGTAGACAGTACTGAGGGCCACTGATCAGTGTGAGGGCTTTGTGGCTGGAGAAATCCAGCACTGTTGTTGGTTTTTCCCCTCAGTTCCAGTGTGTCTGTTTTACTGATAGAAAAAGTAGGGCCCAGAGAGAGGCGATCTGGCCGTACAGCCAGTGGGACAGGCACTTTGAATGGTGAAAAAACTTGGAAGGGACCCTGTGCTGGTATAAAAGCTTAGAAATGCTTCTCCCACCTCCCCGCCCAAGGTGTCCCTGTCATAAAGACAGCCTACACTGCCAGCCCCATGGGAAATCTGTAGACTCAACTTGCTTCTCGCATGGATGGCCCCCAGCCACGGAGGAACCCAAACACGTTAAATTCCCCCTCCTCATTTGTTCTCTGACCCATTTCACATCTGAGTGCTCCTCAGCAAACCCACCTGCCATCCGCCATCCCGGGGAGGGAGAGGCAAGATGAATTAAAGCTGGCCTTCCTGGGATGCTGACCGGGTGCTTCATGCTTGGGTTCAAACGTGACTTCTCTGGTTTGTGAAACCAATAAGCACATCAGTGGGAAGAATCATCACCATCCTTTGCAGGGTCTCAGCAGTGGCCAAGTCTTCCTGTGTGGGTGGAGGGTCAAGCAGGGGTTAAGGCTGCCGACTCCGCTCTCTGTCCAGGTCCAAATGCTGGTTGCCACTCTGGGGGTTTTATGGCTACCCAGGACAAGCCAATAAATCTTCCCAACCCTGAGTTTCATCGTCTGGAAAATAAGGTAATAGGACCTTCCTCCTAAGCTTCTTATAAACTTTTTTTGAAGTAAGTCTCAAGTATGGGTGTAAATGCTTAACAAATGAGAAAAAGAAGCAGAAGGAGGAATAAGACGAGAGGGAGGAGGAATAAAAGGTGATGATGATGGTGATGATGGTGGTGGTGATGCTTTATCCTCCTGATTATTTCAGTGACTAGTTATGACCCACTATAGATGCAGTAACTAGAGGGAAGCGGCTTCTGTGGGTCCATACTACAAGCTAATAGCAAAACATGGACAAAACTCACCTTCCTGATTCCATCCACTACGGTCTGAGAAGATGATCCCTTTAGGAGACTCTTGAGAAAGCATTTTTCCCATGGAGTTATCTGCTGCCCTGAGGATGGGTTTTCTCTCGCCCACCCATGGCTCCCAGCACTGGTGTGGAGGTGAAGGGTGTCATGCACTGAGGACAGGATCCCAGCTCCGTCTGCATCAGCAGTGAGTATGTCTCTGAGCAAGCCACTCCCCATCTCCAAATCTCAGTTTCCCCTCTGTTCAATGGGAAGGGGTTGGGCCAGGTGACCACCAAGGCTCCTGAAGAACTGATGTCCTGGGAGCTCTCTGAGATCCCGCCTGTGATTGGTACATTGCAGGTGGTCCCAGGAGCTCAGGGATTCTCTGGGGGCATTTAACGCTTTTGAATTCTACCTGTGGAGGATTCTACTGATGTCTGGGGAGTTTTCTGGTGGAAAAGCATATTTCAATAGATGCAGACTCAGGGGGCAGGTTCTCTGGAGACAGAGGAGCCTGGCAGGATGAAGATAGAAAGAAATCTCCAGGGCTTTGTGGGTCCTGAAGGCTGCAGCGGGGAAAGCCATGGGACTGCGTGTATCTCTTGAGCCTGCCCGACAACCCACTTAGTGTTGGAGCATCTACCTGGGTGGTTTTAGAGAATGCTCCAAGCCACAAAACAATACAGGTGGGAGACTCTGGGAGCTGGGAGTACTCACTTGGACAGCATCTCTAAGAGGTGGGGAAGCCAGGTGTCCAGGCTCTGGGTCCAGCAAACACTACTGGTGCCATTATTATCCCCACAGGTGGGACCCAGCCTCATGTGGGGTCCTCTGGGCAGGGCTGTGAGATGATGACAGGGGCTGGTCCTGTTCTGCAGAACCTGGCCATGAAGTCTGGAAGAAGAGTGCCATGACGGTCAGATCAAGGACCAGGCACTCATGATGTTAGAGGCAGAAGGCCAGGCATGCAGATGAAGATGGTGGAAAGGTGACAGGTGCTGGCTCTGGGTGACCTGCGCTCATGCCCAGGCTCTAATACTAAACTGTCCGTTGACTTTGAGATGGGTCCTGTCTTTCTGGGACACTTTTGTCCAGGGCCTCTCCTGGGCTCTTTCATTGGCCGGAGCACAGGGCAGGTAAGAATTGAAATGCGTTGTACTGGCAGAATGCATTGAGGACTCATGAGGAATACAGATTTCATTCTATTTTCATTGCCCCAGCCTCCTGTGGGCACCCAGTGTCTGCTGTCAGAGAGAAAAGGAAGCAATGCACGTGTTCACAAAACAATGCCAAGAACAAAGGGAAGGAGGTTTTGGATACTTGTGTTGTAGAATCTATTTCACCTGGTGATTAGAATCATGGGACCTGGGGTTAGTCGCACCAGGTTTGGAGCCCCGACTCCACCACATCCCAGCTGTGTGATCTTAGACAAGTGAGTTGACTTCTCTGAGCCTCAGCTTCTTCATTTGTAAAACTGGGCTGATCACTTCCTTTCTGTGAATGTCAGGCTTCCCATCTGTATTGAGAATCCGTAAGTATACTGATAGTTACTTTTTACTTATCTCTTGCTTGACTGAAAAAAATAAAAGTCACAAGAGTGAATGTGTGTAATGTGTTTGCTGTGTGCCGGACACTGTTCTAGGTTCTTTGCGTGTCTTAACTCGCTTGACTCTTCTACAGCCCTATGAGTTATGCCTTGTTATTACGGAAGCCACTTGACAAATGGGGAAATGGAGGCTCTGCGAGATTCAGCCTCTGGGTCAAGACCACTTATTTTTAAAGGGGTGGTGCTGGACTTGAACCAGGCTTTGTTGACTTAATCCTGTGTACTTACCCATTTTCCCTAGGTCTTCTGACACCCCAGCCATGACCTGAAAGTCAGGACACTATGAGTACCAATTTGTCCCTCAATACCCTGCCTGAGTTTGTCAGCGTTGCTCACAGTCTGTCCCCCCTCTCGCCCCCCATCCATGCACGCTGCCCCGCCTCACTGCACTGGCTGAGTGATCTTGCTGAGCCCTCTGCGGGGCACTGGCCAAGGTCCTGACTGATTATTGACAAATTAAAAATATAAGCTATTGACCAGACACTGGGATGGAGTCCCGGAGCTGAGGACCTGAATCTCAATGAGGCCACTGAGTGTGGAGGTCGATCTTGCAGGTGGAGGAGGAGGTGGACAAATTGCCCCATGCCTAATGCAGAGTCTGATGCTCTGGTTAATAACTATCGGGTGCAGAGTGGGAGCGAAGCTCTGCCTGAGTCAGCTCACTCTCCACCCAGCAAGGGCCCCACACTCACCTGATCCAGTAGCCTCGCTGGTGCAAGAATCACTAACCCCATTTTACAGAGACACAGAAGGTCAGAAACTAATAAGTGCAGGGGCTGAGATTTGAACCCAGATTCTCCTAACTGTAAAGCCTGGGGCTCAGAGGCTCAGGAAACCATGATTTCAATCCTGGGTCCTTCCCTTCTCCCTTCTGATATCCTCCTGCTGTGTAACTTTGGGAAAACCACCATACCTCTCTGCACCACAGCTTCCTCTTGTATAAAGGTGGATAATAAAACTTATCTTGCAAGACTGTGGTAGAGATGAAGTGAGGAGGTGAGAGGCGGTGCTTTTTATTCTGGACATTTCTGCACACGCTTCTAGATCCTTCTCCATTGGCAGCTCAACTCAAGTAGCTGGCTCATGTGGACAGTATCAGCGGGCCCCATTGCTCTCTGGCTTCCAGTATGTTTGGGCCAATGGGAGGCCGTGTCAGGAGACTGGAGGGCAGGAGAGGAGTGAGGTTGAGATGTTCCTCCTCTCTGCCTCCCCGCTGCCTGGCTCTGGGTCGGCAGTGGCTGGGTTGTCTGACCCAACACCTCCCCTGCTCTATTGGGTAGCTTTCCCCAGAGCAGCAGCTGCGGCTCCCCAGGATCTGATGTCAGTCCCTCCCGTGGCCCCTTTTGGCCCAGGGATAGACAGGGTCCCTGCTGTTGCTACCCCACAGCTTCTGAATCATCCCTGTCACTTTCCCTTCCCTGCAGTCGCTTTTGTAAAGATCCCATTCTTAAACTCTCCTAGGTTACCCCAGTGAGTGCACCATCTGTTTCCTGCCAAGACCCTGCTGATCCACTTTATAAACTGTAAAGCGCAGTCCTCATGCAAAGGGATGTCCTTTAAAACATTGGCCTCGCTGTTACTCCCAACAGTTAAGAATCTCTCTTCATTTATCCACATTGACACTGTCTCGCTCTCTGTTAATACCCATCCCACAGAACAAACATAGCTGTTTGTACAGTGGCCATCTCTGCTAGACCATGAGCTCCTAAGGGCAGAGCCTGGAGCCAGCACCGTCCCTGGCTGTGTACCCCCTAGAGCTGGGCCACGGAGCGAGGAAGCCCACAAACATCTGTCGAATGAATGAGTGAATGCACAAAAGGATAGATAGATGTTACCCCCAGAGCCACAAGTAATCCCTTTTTACCCTTGGCTGCAAAGGTTCTTATCCACGGGTGGTTTTTGACCCTCAGGAGACATCCAACAATGTCTGAAGATATTTTTTAGTGTTACAATTAGGGAAGTTTGCTGTTGACACCTGGTGGGCAGTGGCTGCATGGTGCTGCTAAACATCCCCACCCCAGAGAATAATCTGACCCAGAATGGCAAGAGTGCCCAGGTTGAGGCGCGCCTGGGTGGCTCAGTCGGTTAAGTGTCCGACTTCAGCTCAGGTCATGATCTCACAGTTCATGGGTTTGAACCCCATGTTGGGCTCTGTGCTGATCTGTGCTGACGGCTTGGAGCCTGGAGCCTGCTTTGGATTCTGTCTCCCTCTCTCTCTGCCCCTCCCTTGCTTGTGTTTCCTCTTTCTCTCTCTCCCTCAAAGATAAATAAAAAATTAAAAAAAAACAAACAAAAAACAGTGCCCAGATTGACAAAGCCTGCTTTACCCATATATATCTTTTGAGCTCCTACCTATTGAAGCAGCCCCAAATTGAGGACAGCTTTTCCAAATTTTTAGTGCATTGGCTTAACGTTTTTCTTTGTTATAAAAACAATGTGTTTACAATAAAAATTTATAACATATACAAATATAAGAAAATAGAACACTGTCTCCAATTCCCAACCCCATTTCATGGTGACTCTTCTTCTAGGAATATTTCTGCATTTATATAGGGGCATGCAAGCCCACGCTCACGCACATACCAAGGTCATTTTTTTGTTTGTTTTCAAAAATTTTTTTTATGTCTTTATTTTATCTTGAGAGACAGAGACAGAGATCGAGTGGGGGAGGGGCAGAGAGAAAGGGAGACACAGGATCTGAAGCAGTGTCCAGGCTCTGAGCTGTCAGCACAGAGCCTGATGTGGGGCTTGAGACCACAGACTGTGAAATCATGACCTGAGCCGAAGTCGGGTGCTTAACTGACTGAGCCACCTAGGTGCTCCGGAAATGCAGTTTTATGTACAGCATTTTCACCATATGATGTCCTAGTCATTAGCCTTTAGAAGCTCTTCTAAACGGCTGTATGGAATTCCATAGTGTTTACGATCTGAACAGCGCAGGGATTCAGGGAGGCTCCGGTCTCTGCGTCCACGATCTTCCCTGAGGACGGGTCCTTGGAAGCAGGATTACAGAGTTAGAAGCTGAATTTTTAAGGCTCTTGATAAGAAACTAGGTGTTTTCCAGAAAAGTGGCTCCCCATCCAGAAGCAGTCAAGGGTCCTCTCTCACCTTTCAACTCCGTGAAATCTGTTGTCAAATCGACAGTGTTTTCCCCAGTGAAATTGACCATACACGTTTGTCCATCCCTCATTTACATTTCTTCTTCTGGGAATGATTTGTTCATTTCCGTTGGCTCTTTTTCCCTTTCAGTGTTTTCTATTTGATATGTAAGAGCTTTGTAAAAAACATATTAAGGGCGCTAACCCTTTGCTTGTAATAAGTGTTCCAAATAGCTTTCCTAAGTTTGTCAGTGGGATTTTAATTCATGTACTATGTCTTCATTGTACACCAATTTATTTTTTCAGTTTCTGAAGGTGCACAGATCTATCCAATTTTTCCCTTCCTTTGGGATTCATTTCTTTGCTTTCCTCCTTAAGAAATGCCTTTCCCCTTCCCCTGTGTCGTGAACTACCCATTTTTGGCTTCAAATATTTATCAATTTTTACTTTTGACTCTGGACTTCTAAAATCCATCTGGAATTTATTTTGTTGTATAAGGTGAGAGTCTAGATTGATACTCCCCCTGCCTCCATCCAAATACAAGACACTGTTCTTGGGGGGAGGATTGGTAATGGGACGCAAAGCATATCCCTCCATCTGCTGAAGCGTGGGAGGGTTGGGAGGGTTGGGCTCTTCAGCTGTCATAGCTCAGTGAGAGTCTCCTCAGGGGACCCCTAGATCCCTCACGGTTCTCTCGGAGGCCAGGGAGGGCCCCTCACCGTGGACGCCCCAGGAGGTGAGGCACATCCTGGCCTCCCTTCCCCGGGGGATTCTGAGGTCTGCCTCGTAGCAGATTAGTTCCCACCAAAAGGCCAGTGCGCTCAGGGCTCACCTGTCACGCCCACCTGCTGTAGTCCTGCCTATATCCTTACACCTTTAATTTAATTAATTAATTAATTAATTTATTTATTTATTTATTTTAATGTTTTATTTATTTCTAGGAAAGAGAGAGAGACAGTGCGAGCAAGGGAGGGTCAGAGAGAGAAGGAGTCACAGACTGAAACAGGTTCCAGGCTCTGAGCTGGCAGTCAGCACAGAGCCCGACGCGGGGCTCGAACCCACGAACCGCGAGATCATGACCTAAGCGAAAGTGGGACGCTTAACCGACCAAGCCACCCAGGCACCCCTATATCCTTACACTTTTTAAAGTCTCATCCTTAGACTTACCTCCAACTGGATGCGAGGTGATATGCCTTCTGTGTTTTCCATAAAAACTGCTCTGAGTGCATTATTGGTTGGTGTCCTGTGCCACCAGATGGAAGGTGATCAGGCAGGGCTGGGGCATCTGACAGACTCCTCTCACTGACCCCCCCCAACCCCAAATATCTGCTATGTGACCTCTGGCAAGACTCTCCCTGCATTTTGCCGAGTGCTGTGCGTTTTATGAAGCTACATGACAACTGTCCCATCTGCCTGAAGGAGTTGGGAGCCTGGATGAAACAGTGTATATGCCCTGCTTTCCACTGTGCCTGGAGCGAAACGAGCACCTGCTCCAGACGTGGTAACCACAGACATCCCGCCACTGTTTCCTGTTTGCAAAGCCGGAGCACCTCTGTCTCACTCAGGACCTGGTTTGCCTCTGTTTATGAGACAGGGAGAAACACGGAGCTCCCAGTGCCTGACTTTCTGTGTTGATTTCCAGGAACACATCACCTGGGGAAGTGGTCAGTGAAGGGGCTAAAATGATGTCTTATCAGGAGCTCAGGATCTGGGGGCTCTGAATCACCCCCAACCCTATCGCCAGCACTCGCTGGCTGAGGTGCCTTGCTCCACCCTGTCTCCCCTGTCAAACCTCAGTTTCCTCATCTGGAAATTAGAACCAGGTATACTCCTCAGTATGTAAGAGTTTCAATGATTAAATGAGATGATGTATTTTTTTAAAGCTTATCCCAGTGGCTGGCATATGGAAAGCAGTCCATTTCATAGAACTTAATAGTTTACATTCATTCATTCATTCATTCATTCATTCACTCATTCATTCATTTTTTTTGATCTGTGTGTTCCCAGTGCCTGGTATACGTGGTGGGGGCTCAGTTAAATAATGCCTGAATGGCTGAACGAGTGTGCAGAGCATTTATTATGTTCCAGTCCAGTGGCTGGAGCTATTCAGGAGCTTAGGATTTAGGAGAGACAGACATGAAAAGGATCATTTTATTGTCACTAGTGTCACAAAAGAGACCTGCCTATGCCACCAAAGGGGGTTGCCAGGGGGATAGCGATCCCATCTGGGGAGGGCTTGTAGGAGCAGATGACACCTAACATGGGTTCTGAAGTCAAGCTATGAGTGTGCTGGCTCATGAAGCAGGTTCTGAGCCTGTAACTGAGCATCCAGTGTTCTGAGCCTTGCATCAGCCTTGAGAGATGGGAAGGCATTAGCTTCCCATTTCACAGCCAGGAAGCCTGAGGTCCTGGGAGGTTATGTGGCTTGTATTTGGACACAGATAGAAGTGGCTGACATGAAGATCAGCTCTTGGGGTTTTTGGAGCCAAGGCTGTTTCAAGAGCTGCCTTGGACCTTGTGTGAATGCCCAGATAGGAAGGGTGGGTTTTAAGCTACAAATATAGGAAATATCCCTCAGAATCCAGCCTTTTCCCCCAGGTTACACTGCCTTCTTTCTGTTATAACAATCTCATGATTTGTTCTTAAGTCATTCACATAAATCATTTCGAATCTTTTGAAAATCCAACCTCTAAGCCCTGTCTCTTCTCCCACGCAAAGAGCTTTTGGATCTGCCTGCCTCTCTCTGCTGCCTCTCATTTCAGGCCTGAGCACAACAATGACCTTCCCATTGGACGTTCCAGCTTCTGCTCTTACCCCTTCATGGTCTGCGTGGGAGAGAGATTACTTCAAAGCACAGGTGTGATCACATCACTCCCTCACACCCTCCATGGCTCCCGCTTTCTCAGGATGAAGTCTGAACTCACGGCCCACAGGCACCTGGCTCTTGCTGAACTCTCCAGCCCTGTCTTGGATGCTTCCACTCCCCTGAACTGCATCCCTGCTTCCATTTCTGAAGGCATTCTGCTCACTCTTAGCATATGCTGTTCCCTGTGCACCTTTCCCTTCCCTATCATCACCCGGCTACCTTTGGCTTCTCCAATTTAGGATTCATCTCCTCCAAGAAGCTTTCCCTGACTGACAAGCCAAAGTTTAGCTCACCCTCAGTCTCCAGGGCTGCCCTCACTGCGGTGCATATCCCACGACAAAGCAATTGTCTGGTTGTCCTGGCTCTGTGGTTCTCAAAGTATGTGTCACAGAACAACTATATCAGAATCACCCAGGAGCCTTTAAAATGCAGATTCCTCAGCCCCACTCTAGGCCTCCTGAGGCATCTCTTGAAGGTGACACTTTAGAAAATAAACATACTTTAATGTTTTATTATCAAACTCTTCAAACATAGACAAATATAGTGAGAATAGTACAAAGCAGTGCTATATTCCAAGTGCTGTTCGGAAACAAAAGCAGCAGAATCCCCTGGAAGCTTATTAGATTTGCAAAATCTGGTTCTCAACTCAGACCAATTGAATGAGAGTCTCGGGGGGGTGGAAGGGGATACTCAGAAGTCTGCATTTAACAAGCCTTCTGGAAGTTTCTGTGCCCACTCACGTCTGAGCTCCATGGGTATAAAGAACCACCATGTATCTGTCCAGGGTCTACATCAACCACCGTCAGCTCACAGGTCATCTTGCTTCATCTCTGGGCCTCCTCCCCCAGTCTGCTGCCTGCTCTATTATTTTGGGGCTAATCTAGATACTCTGTCATTTCCTCCTCAGGGAATGCTATGTTTACCTTTCGGAGATAAAGACTTTTTTTAAAAATATTTAAACGATAACCACTATGTTAGTATCACCTTGGGTGGTTCTAATATGCACTCACATCTAAGATGCTGCCCTAGACGGTCTGCTGGCTCTGGAAGGTGGGTTCGGGGCTGTCCTCGTTACTGTAGGCACTTGCCAAAATCCTGCTGAATGTCAGCAGTTTGGGTGGGGACTTGGAGTAGCTAGGAGATGGGATATGGGAGAGTTAGACTCCTCAGTGAAGGAAGGAGCTGGACTTCATTGGCAGAAAGAGGTTTTTCCCTCCCTTTTTGTTTCTGCAGCCTCAAGCCTGGAGCTTGGCACTCTGGGGAAGGCACCGATCAGACTGTTGCCTGCATGTTGGAAAATATTTATGTCACCTACCAAGCTGGGGGCACACTCAGTGGGCTTCCCAGGGCCTCCTGATAGACAAGGTCACATCCCAGCAGCTGGGAGGAAGGAAGCGTGCAGGCCTGGCAGCTGTGCTCGGCACTGGGGGCTGCCAGCAAGTGGCGGTGCACGTTAGCGGCAGACGCACTTCTGTGACCCCCAGCTTGGAGGCAGCGGGGAGTGAGGGAGATCCCTGTTGTCTGAGACAGCTCTGGGGAGCCACAGGCCAGCTGGGGGGGTGGTGTGGAGGCTGAGAAAGGAGGAGGGAAGGGCATGGACAAGACGATGGGGGCTGAGTAAGAGTTTAGAGGTTATGGGGGGATGACCAACAGGACACGTGCTTTATGGGTTATCCCAGTGAATCTTGGTTACATAAGCTGAAATGGGCAAGGTCATGCCCATTTTACAGATGAGAAAAATTAGACTTTGGGAAAGCTGGTGAAATACGATGCTGGAACTGTACTTCTAATTTATCTTTCTCAGATCTTGCAAAGCAGACATTCATCATCAGGCCAAAACTTCCATATGGAAAAAAAAAACAAAAATGAAAACTAATTATCTACTTAACTATGTGTGTACGTATGTATGTATGTATGTATCCAACCATCCATCCATCCATCCATGCATCCATCTATCAACACATCCATCCACTTATCTATTCATCCATTTATCCATCCATCCATCCATCCATCCATCCATCCATCCATCTCTATCTGTATATCTAGATGTTGCCATTTATCAGCTTGAATTCAACGGTGGAGTTCCATTCTACAGAGTTGGAAAGTGCTTCAGTTTTGATCATGAGAGACAGCAAGCCCCCAAGGATGTATATTTACAACATGGAGACAGGACTCCAATGATCAGCTTTACATTTCCATTGCTGCCATCAAGATGTATGTCCTTCCCAGTTGTTAACAGTCTAAGCTCTGGAGTTACATTTCCTGGGTTCACAAGCGGCAGCTGTGCCATTTATGCTGTGGGTCCTGGGAAAATTATTTTATCTCTGTGCCTTTGCTCCTTACCTGTAAAATGGAGATATTAGTGGAGCTTCTAGGATAAGATTTGAAGAATAAGTGAGTGAATACATATAACATGCTTAGTACAGGACCTGAAACACAAGGAACTATCTTATGTATAGTTGCTGTCCCAGTTACTCCGGCTATATCAACAACTATCCCCAAACTCCATGGCATAAAGCAAGCACAACCATTAGCTATTCTCATGGATTCTGTGGGTCAGGAATTCAACCAAGCCACAGTGGGGATGGTTTGGTCCTGTTCCATGCTGCTTAGAAATTCAATGGAAGACTTGAGTCCTGAGAGAAAGAATCCTTTGGAATCTCACACATTTGAGATTCCCATATGTGACCATTGGCGATGGTTGTAAGCTGAGAGCTTAGCTGGGACTATACAGCCTACAACATCCATATGTGGCCTGTTGTGGAGCTTTGGTTTCCTCACAGCATGGTGGTTGTTTCCAAGGCTGGGCTCCCTAAGAGAAAGAGAGCTAGATAGAAGCTGAGTCCTTTTTATGGCTCAGCCTCAGAAGTCACCAAGCATGATTATTAATGCATTTTGTCAGATTAGTCACAAGCTGTCCTCGGTTTAAGAGAAGGAGGAGTAGATTCTGCTTCTTTTTTTTTTTTTTTTTTAATGTTTTATTTATTTCTAGGAGAGAGAGAGACAGCGTGAGCAGGGGAGGGTCAGAGAGAGAGGGAGTCACAGACTGAAACAGGCTCCAGGCTCCGAGCTGGCTGTCAGCACAGAGCCCGACGCGGGGCTCGAACCCACGAACCGCGAGATCATGACCTAAGCGAAAGTCGGACGCTTAACCGACTAAGCCACCCAGGCGCCCCTAGATTCTGCTTCTTGAGGGGATTTGGCAAGACTGTTCCAGAGCAGGTAGACTGGGAATATTGATGTGACTTTTGGGAGAAATACCATCTGTTACAGCCATGACTGTCTGTATTCAAGCTGTAGGCATGGGGGTCTTGGGGAAGGATTCAGGGAGCCCCTGTGGCCAGGATTACACCTCCCTTGGTGTGCCCACAGTTGTACCCTCCATGGTCTGATTGACATCCTGAGAGACTCAGGTCTCCACTCTTCCCACCATCCAACCCCAAACTTCATTTAGGCCTTGAGGTGCCCCTCTTGCATTCCTGCTGCTCCCAAATGCATGCTCTTTCTCCTTTCCCCTTCAGGGTACCCCTTCATTTTAAGGTGCTTAATTAAGCATCTTCTCTCTGAGAGAGGGTGACACCTTGCTTGCCTGGCTCCTGGCCTAGATGGAAGAAGAGGAAAGGAAGGGAGAATAAACCCAGCAGTATCCATGCTCTGAAGCAGGCCCAGACCCAACTCAGGGAGGTGAGGAGCGGCCCACCCCTCTGTCTTCTCTGTCCATGCAGACTGAAGGTGTGGAGGGGAAGGGGGCGTCAGCAGGGGAGATGGGGCCTCAAGAGTGGAAGGTTTCTGTTTCAACGAGCATCTCCATGGGTGATGAGGCCAGACAGAATACCATGAGTGTGAGCAACAAAAACACAACTCAAAGCACTTTACCATGTTTATTGGCCTCATGTCACCTCCTTCAAGGCTGTGAGCCCAGATGCGACTTTGCGATCACATGTGTGGCTGTCTGGTTAGGGTCCAAGTCTCCCCTTCCACCCTGTGAGGTTCCAAGGACCTGATGTCCTGTGAGGTGAGGGGCTGTTTCTGGTTTTACTCACCATTTCTTTGAGTGCTCAGCATGTGACAGAAGTGACAGAGCGTGTATTGGGGAATTAAATAATTGATTCAATAAATCAACCTTCCCAAGTGCTGATGACATGCTGGGCACTGTTCTAAGACCTAGGGTTGCAAGGGCCAATGAAACTGGCCCAGTTCCTCCATTCGTGAAGCTTCTTTCTAGCAGAAGACAGCAGATACTAGACAAGACAAGCACATATGGTATAATGCCAGAGGGCAAGGAGTGAAATTAAAAAGGGGAATAAAGGCTAAAGAGTGGGAGGGAATTGCTAATTTATATCAAGAGTGACCAGAAAGGGTCTTCTGGAAATGGTGTAATTTGAGCAGAGGCCTGGTGAAGGAAAAAAACAAGCCCTTGAGAATGTCAGGGAAAGAGTGTTTCTGGTAGAAAAGGCAGTGGATGTAAGGGGCCTGGGCATGTTTGAGAAGCAGCAATGTTAGAGTGATTGGAGTGGAGTGGGAGGGGAGAGTGGCAAGAGATGGGCTGAGGGGGAAGCGACATCGTGCCCTGCAGGTCACACTAAGGATGTTGGCGTTTATAACAAACTGTACATAAAAGTCAAAGGAATGACAGAAAAATGAAACAACGGAGGGATGGAAGGATGGCTGAATGGATGGATGGAAGGATGGATGCATGGGTGGTTAGATGGGTGGATGGATGGATGCATGGATGGATGGATGGATGGATGGATGGATGGGTGGATGGATGGATGGATGGATGTGGGTGGATGGGTAGATGGATGGGTGGAGAGATGGGTGGATGGGTGGATGGGTGGATGCATGCATGCATGTCGGGATGAATGGATGGATGGATGGATGGATGGATGGATGAATAGATGGGTGGATAGATAAACGAATGGGTGGAAGGACAGATGCTGGGTGGGTGAATAGATAGACAAGTCAATGAATGGACTGGTAAATGGAAGCACACATGGATGGATGGATGGATGGGTGGATGGACGTTGGTCCTTAGAAACACATGTACTAGTTAATATTTCTTCCATTCTTTTTCAGTGTTGCCTTTTCATTTTCTGACTCACATTAGAGCCCTTACCCTAGCATGGAAGTCCTTCCGAGAAGAGCAAGGCATCGCCCAGCTGATGCCCAGCTGCTCTCAGGGGCACAGGCTGAGCCTTAAATAATGTCTCTCCTTCTCAGGAAGAGCCGTTCTGGTGGCACAGGCACTGAGAGGCGATTGGGGCAGGCAGCCGTCACTAACAGATTCATTAAGCTCGCTCCAGAGCAACGATAAAAAATCAATTTAGTTCACCAGGCAGCTTGAATGGGTGCCAGGAGCCGGAGAGTCCTTCCATCCATGAACTCGGGGCACATGGAGAAGTGGCGTGGAGTTGGTCTGAACTGCAGCATGGGAGTGCCCATTAGCAGGGACCCCCTGGCACAGCGCTGCGGGAGCTCTGACACTAAGGTCCCAGAGGGGCAGCAATGAGCCCAGAGTGGACTCTTTTCAGCACCCTGGGCAGCGCTCCAGACACACCTGACTTGCTGGCACGATGGCCTGACTTGTTAGTTTCTCTTTTCACAGTCCTAGAGCGCTGACCTGGTGCAGTGCACTGGCTAGGGAACATGGGAGGTGTGGGTACAGTGTCTGCCCGGCCTGGCTCAGAAGCAGGCGGGGGAGGTAGTGCAGGAGGTTGGGTGTGAGCAGAGGACTGGAGAGGTGTCAGAGAAGAGAAGACGGGGAGAGGATGGCTATAGAGGTTCAGCAGAAAGGGGACATCTGCACTCATCAATGCAATAGCAGGAAATAGGTAATCACAGGGTCAATGAAGGGAAGAGCAGCCTATGTGTGGACAGGGTTAAGGGGAGGCAAGAAGGGGTTGGTGCAGCACTGCTAGGCTGGCAACAGTGGGAAGCCCTTAGGACCCCTGGGCCTGGAGGAGAGTGGATTTTGGGATCTGCATCAGGAAGCCGGGGCCAAGTGAGCCAGGTGATGCTCTGTGCAGAAGCTACAGTCACAGGACACAGGGAAAAGGGATCAGCGGTGGTGGGGGGCTGGTGGCTCAAAGAAAGAATACAGCAGCACAGCAGAGATGAGGCTGACACAGGATTGGGGTCCTTGCTGGGAGAGTCTGGGTAAAATGAATGGAACAGAGAGAGGCAGGAGGTGGACAGATGAAGAGAGAGGGAGAGAGAGATGCATGAAGGACAGAGAGATGAGTGAGGGGCTGGAAGGGGAGAGACAGAGAGAAGCAGAGAGAGGGACAAAGAGAGAAAGACATGGGGCGATGGACATACAGACAAAAAAATGTGTGGTGCAGATGGGAAAATGGGGAGAGAGAGAAGCAAAGAAAACCAGTGAGAAAATGTAACTTATGGAGCAGAAACAAGAGAGAGGAGAATGAAAGAGGGAGAAGAAGGAAACAGAAAGAAATGAGAGCAAATATTGGAGCCCAAGTTACAGAGCTCAGAGAAGAAAAAGCAGGAAAACAAATTCAATCAGGAAAATCCACAGGAGCCCGGAGAGCTGGCCGGAGGCAGGCGGGCTCTCCGGGATGTGGAAAGTTTCAGGAGTGGGCGTGGCGCCTTGGCTCATGTTCGACAAACCTTCACGTGCTTCTTAAGTCTCTGTGCCTCAGTTTGCTCCTCTGTGAAGAGGGGACAACATCAGGTTCCACGTCATGGGTGTGCATGCACAAACTGAGTTGAGAATGGAAAGGGCTTGCTGTAGGGTCACACCGATAAAATGTCTGTGGAAAGACAGACGGACACGTGCATGTGTGTGAGAAGTTGCAGAAAGTTGGGCTCCAAGAGGCCTTCCTACATGGCGTCTCTCTCATTCTCTCTATCTGATCTCGGAGCTAGGAGGTTCTCTACCTCATGGAGAAGGGGTAAAATAACAACACACACACACACACACACACAATCCCTACACATCGCACACACTGTGTAAATAACACATGCACACACACACAATCCGCCCACATACACTTACCACACAACATACAGCGCACAATCACACATACACTGAACAGCACTCACACACCATGAGAACAGCATATGCAGTGCACACACACACACACACACACACCCCATCTACAGACACACACGTACCACATACACATAATCCTCTGTAACACACCCCATATACACATCATGTGCAGCACACACCCACCACATATAGGCACACACATACCACACACATGTACACATCATGCGTGGCACATACGCACATGTGCACCCACCACATACAGGCACACACATGCACATGAACACACCGACCCCCAGCCCAGCTTCAGCTCACACGGAGGCCATCTGACAAGTCTGGAGGGCACCAGGCTGCGTCCTGATGGACAGTGTGGTGGTAGCCACATCCTGGGATCATGGCTCCCCATCTCTCCCTCCCCAAGGGGTCAGAGTGGGGGACCCAGGAGCCTAGATGGACCTGATGCCAAGAAAAGAGGAATAAAACAATATACAGAAACAGAGTGTGAAAGGGCCCATGGGAGAGGAGCCCAGACAGGGCAGTCCAGGGGTGGATGCCATGGCATCTGATGCCCGTGAGAACTGGTGGGGTAGACAGACAGGAAGGGTTGGGAGGCTGCCTGCTTGGGCTGGGGTGGTGCTGTGAGCCTCTGAGGTTGGAAGAGTGTCAATATAGGGAAAGTCAGAGAGCAAGAAGCAGAAGTCTTGGGAAACTGAGGCATGGGGTTGGGAAGTGACTTTGTTAAGGGCATCCGGCAGGCTAGTGGCTAAACTTCTACATCAGGGTCTGTCCAACCCATCCCCTTTTGCTTTTTACAGCAAAAAGCGAACTTGAAGTCAGAACAGGAGAAATAGAATTTCTCAAACACCTACTGTGTCAAGCATTTAATTCCGCTGACTAGTGGGTTCGTAGCAGAAAGGGTAGTGCGTCCGTGTACTATTGCTATTCCTGTTTACAGATGGGGAAACTGAGGCTCAGAGCGGAGACGACAGCAGGAAGCGGCCGAGTCTGTGCTGAGGCCCAAGTCCTCCAAGTGAAAGCTCTTCCCCGCAGACCTCCAGACTTACCGCCCATTCTTCCGGACGCTGAAATGAAGAGGACCGTGTGTGGACAGGGCGGAGAGACGAGAACTCTCCACCATTCCTCTGGGTCTCCCTCTGCCAAGGAACAGAGCCAAAATTCCTTGGAATCTGTTGCTTTAAGCTACGAACAGAGGAGAACAGAATCAGACAGGGATGTTTATAATGGCTTCCAAATGTCTGGCCGCCGCTGCCTCCCCGACAGTGAGAGATGAGGAGGCCCAGGGCGGGAGAGACCTGTTCCCCTCCTCTCTCCACCACATGCACTTCAGGGGTGAAGACACTTCTGTGGGCCTGGGGGTGGAGGGAGGCACTGCTCTAGTGTCCAAGCTAAGGAATGAATGAGTGAATGAATGAATGGATGGTACGGGGCGCAAATGGGAATAGTTACACCCTGACAGATTCCTTCTATTCTGTGAAGGCTTTCCAGGCATTAACTACACTGATGAAATCTTATAAGGATCTGTGGGCATGCCCATTTGACAGATAACAAAACTGAGGCTAGAGGTGAAGGCACTGGCCTAAGCCCTATAGTGATGATGGCAAGAAAAGATGCATCTGACCTGTTGCCAGAATTCTTGCTTTTATTTCACATCAGAAAGTGGGTGGGGGGGCTACATGACGCCAGGCACTTGGTAAGTGTTTGGTTAATCTGTTTTTAAAAAATACATTGACGACACCCTCCTAGGGGCCAGGGGTCAGTGGTAAGTTCAGGTGAGCCCTCCATGTGTCACACAGATAGGATCTCCTTGGGGATGGTCACCCTGATAAGTCACCTTCTCTTACTGGACCTCAGTTACCTCTTCTTAAAGTGGGGTGTATGATCGTGTTATGGTGGGATAATGGGTCGGAAACCTGGTCCACCACTGGCAGGCGCGCAGTAGGTGGTTTTAATATTAGCAGTAATAACGCACATAGTGGCTAACCTTCTCTCGACTGTCTCCTGGGTTCCAAATACAGAGCTCTCATTTAATCCTCTCTCCATCCCTAAGAGGTCAGTTCAACCCTAATTTGCAGAAAGAATAGGAGACTCAGAGAGGTCAAGTGGCCTGCACAAGGTCATACAGCCAGGAAATGGCTGAGTTGAGAGCAGGGTTTATTAAATCCCAGGCTCTTTCACTGACACACACGTGTGAAAACATGCCCATGGGAGCATGTATGAAACCAGCACATGGGAGCTTTGGAAAGTGCTAGCCTCCTCTTTTCTCCCGCTACTAGGAATTGTTTTATTCTTTACTCATAGGCTGGGATCTGCGGTCTGGAAGCAGGACAACACAGCACAGCATCTGACCAGATTCCAGATCCTAGAGAAAGGGGCTCCGAAGTGCCTGACAGAGCCCCACACTCCCCCACCCTGCTCACGTCCCCTCCTCCAACAGGATTTCTTCTGAAGAATCCTATCTCTGCTAACGTGGCTGACTTAGGATTTGCTTTCCACTCACCCATTAGAAGTATGGAGGGGATCTGCTGCAGGAAGAGATAGAAGGAGATTCGAACTGCCCACAACTCCCCTATCTGGAGAAGACGGCAGTGTGGCATTTTTGTTATAATTGTCATCATTGTGAGCATTCAGAATATTCAGTTCTGCATATACTGATTTTTTCCCTCTAAACCCAAGTCTATTGTTTTCCATTGATGAGAAGACTCAGTACAAGAGAATAAAACAATGAGGGTCCTATTTAGGGAAAGAGTCTCGGTTAATATTTTGGCATTTGCTCTTTATCCAGGTGCCTCGCCCCGCCCTCACCCTCTCCCCCTCCCCATACGTATATAGTTTCGACATAATTCAGTTCAGACTTTGGATCAGGGCCTCAAACTCAAGCCCTGGCAGCTCACTGAGTGAGCACAGAGGGGCAGGTGGGGACTGAGTAAGCCGCCCTCTCCCCATGGCCCCTGTGCTCCAGTTCTCTGAGAAGCACAAGCAAATCTAGATCCTTTGATATGAGAATTCTTGTTAAAAAAAATACTGGCAGCCAATTCCACTCTAGTAAAACGTACGTGGAGCAAAGAAGACCCGCTGTGGGGCTGCCCTGAGTTTGCAGCCTCTGTACTTTGGGACCTATACACACTCACCCCTGGGCCCTTTATTTGGGAGACTTACCAGTCAGGCATCTTCTGCTGGAGCGGGTCAATTGCACCATCTGTCTGACATTTGCAATGTGCATTTCGAGTCAGAGGCGCACTTTTCCTTCCGACTTGCTTCCTTATCTTTGAGTTCTTCCCAGCCCCCTCCCCTCCCTCCAGCTCTTCCCCATCTTGTCCCCCCCCCCCACCCTTCACACTCAACCATTCAATTTTATTAATGGTTGGTTTTCTTTTTAAAGTGTCCAGAGGCTGCTGGATGCTTGTGATGCTGGAGGCTGAAGGCTGGAGGCTGATCGATATCTTAGTGGGGGTAGGGGTGCAGGGAGGGGGGGACGGGTGTCATTTCATTAGCTAAGTGCCATGTAATCTACTTGGTAAATCGCATAGTCTTGCTCGGAGTGGGCCAGAGGCAAGGCAAAGAAGGCTGGCCAAACCTGTGAATACGCCGTCCCCATGGAATCCGGAAGAAGTGTTTGGAGACCCCTCTTGAGGTCTGGTCTGGACATATCTGGTCCCCTGCGCTGGTTTCATCCCTTCCCCTCCCCCTCTGTCTGCAATCAGTCGCTGTCAGTACCTTCGAAGCCTAGAACAACAGATAGAATTTCTCCATCTGTGATCAGGAAGCCCTAATCATGCTAAATTGTCACAAGAACACTTCCCTGGGATGCTCAGTTCACAGAGGAGGAAGCTGAGGCAGGGTCAGGCTCCCTGGAATTGCCAAGGCCCCAGCTGGCGGAGGCGGGATCAGAGCTGGGGCTGGCCAGCCCCTGGTCCAGTGCTCTTCTCACACAAAAGCCGGCTCTCGCGGCCATAGAAAGGACTCTTGGGCCCCTGGTCCAGGCCCAGAGGAAGTTTCCATGCTCTTGTGAGCAATTTTACCACATTCCTCTGCTTTCTTTTTATGGGGACTGGTGGTCCCAGATGTGGTTCAAGTACAGATTTATGGCACCACCAGGGCTGGCGAGCCCCGCTCCTCTATGGCTGGAAGAGCTTCAGGAGGGCACAGATGGCTTTCCTGGGGGTATGGTCCCCCGTCACCTCCCCCCCAGCCCTGGGTCTGGATTCACTTGTTATTAGCGGGTCAGTTTCAGCATGAAGGGCCTGGAGGCTAATCGTGGGAACAACGGGGACCCAGAAGACATGATTTCTGTGGAGTTTGCTCAGCAAGGCACCTGGGGACACGGTTCCAAATAGTGAGCCCAGCGGGCCAGCCAGGGGACACCCATCTGCCCTGGGGGACGTGGTCTTCCTGGGACTGGGGCTTGTGGAAGCACCGGGGGCCCAAGAGGCTCGCAGGAGGGGGAGGGGAGGGAACCCAAGTGCTGAAGACTTTGGGTTCAGAGCTGGGCAGAGGGGCTGGTGTGTCCCAACTGCTCTGCTTCTTCACCTGAGATCTCTGGATGTCTCACTCTCGCTCTTTCTGTGTCCTCCATTCTCCCACCTGCGAAATGGGCATGGTGAGTGCATCAAGCCTCACGGAGTTGTCGCGAAGATGCAGTGAGGCAATGAGCTCTGCTCCACGCAGATCGTCCTCGTCAGGTCAGGTACGACCGTGGGGATGCAGGACGCAGCAGCCGCTGGGCACCTGGCCCTGGGCCATGTCTTCTGGGGACATCATGTCAAGTAATCCTCGGAATCGCCCGTTTGAAGGATGAGGGAATGAAGGCTCAGAGAAGGGTCACATGGCCCGTTCCACCAAAAGCCCGAGTGGAAGCCGGACACGTTTGGCCCTTCCAGTTATACCATGTGACCCCGGGTCATCGGTGGGTATGGACAGAGGGAGTCTGGAGCGGGAGGTGGAGGGGGGCGGCATGAGTGAGCCCCAAGGTCTGCAGACCCCGGAGAGGCACCTGGTCCCGGGGCACAGGCCGCCTGTCTCCACTGAGGTCCCCACAGCTGAGGCGGGGAGCCCCTCAGAAAGGAACTGTGCATCTCCATGGGGTTGTTGCCTAAGAAGCCGAGATGGAGGGCGTCAGAGTCTGGATGAACTCGGAGCTGGCCCAGTGCGCAATCCCAGCTCTGACACACTCTGCGGCCAGGGAAGAGGCCGGTCACCTCCCTGAGCCCCTGGTCCCTGGCACCTGAAACAAAGGCTGTGCCACCCAGAGCCGCCATAGGCCTTACGTACTCAGAGACACGAAAACCCATGGCAGATCGGGGTCCTCCGAGGCCCCAGGGCTCTGAGGCTTTGAGTGCAGGGGCCGAATGGGGGTGCAGTGCTCAGGGTCACCCCCTGCAGGGGGGAAGGTGAACGAATGGGGTGAGGCACAGAGAAGGGGGGTGTGAGACCAACGGTCTCCCCTGATCTGCCAGGGAGCTCTGGAACTGACATGGCTCTTCAAAGTCAGCCTGCCTGGCGGCAAGGAGGCCAGAGCAGCGTACCCCTCTCCTCCAGCAGCCCCTGGAATGAGGCTTGACCTTGGACGAGGCAGCCCTGTCTAGCTGAGGGCAGCTGCTGGGAGCAGGGGCTCAGCTGGGAGCTGTCATCTCAGTGGCACACGATAGTACCCAGCAAGGAGGCACTCGACACCTGCTTGGGTACAAGTGCATCTATTGCCTTTTTCTCTGCTAGGGGACTGCCATTAAGCCACCGAGGGCAGGCAGGGGTGAGAGGAAGCTGGCGTCCGGGCAAGTAGGAAGCTGGGCAAGGGGAGAAGGTGTGACGGGTGGCAATGGGGCGTCCTACCCGGCCTGCGATGCTTCACGGGGCTGCGGTCATAGGTAAGCCCGGGGCACGGCGGCGGGCGTAGGGGTGACACATCCCTCGAATCACACAGCGGGCAGCCAGGCTGAGTGAGGCAGGAGGTGCTGTCCCCCAGGACGGAGGCCCCCTGCGCCCCCCCCCACCGTCACCCTGCAGGGCTGTGCCTTACAGCCAGCGCTGACCCTGGAAAAAATGGACTCCGTGTTTCTGCCTGACTGCTCGAGAGTTACAGGCTGCAGGGGTGGGAGGAGGAGGGAGGACGAGGGTGGGCGGCTGCCTCCTCATCAGGATGGATTTTTCTGCTTCTCTGCTTGTAGGAAGAGCAGGAACAGGACACGGGAGGCTGCTCAAGGAGTAATCACTGTGCGGGCGAGGGCACGTCAGAGGCTGGCTTGGGATGGAGGGGGCGGGGGGGGGGAAGGGACTCGGGGAGGAGAGCGCTTGGGGAGGGCAGAGGCTCTGTGGCCTGTGGGGGAAGACAGAACCAGGGCTCTGTCTGCCATCCACACTTCGGCCTTTCCGTCTTTCCACCCTCCTCTTCCCTTCTTCTATCCTTCTTGCCCCTCCCCCCTGACTTCTTATTCCTCCTTCCTTCCTGTACATCTATGCATCCAATCACTCACCCATCTACTCTCTACTCCACCTCCCTGCCTCCCCACTGTTTTTCCTCCTTCCCACCCATCTGCCCACACACCCTTTAACTTAAATACTCCCAAACCCCACTCTCTTTCATTCTTTCCTGGCATCCATTTGCTCAGTACACATTCCTTGGGGATGTGCTGTATGTTGGGGCCGGTATGGGACACGGCTGATGGGGGAAGAGACGGGTGGGCAGGAAGACGTCCTCGTTCTCTGTGGGTGCTCTTCAGGGGAGCACCCAAGGGGAATCAGCAGTGGTGGAGACACCCAACGAAGATCAGAGAGGGCTCCGTGGAGGAGGAAGGATTTGAAGTCAGCCTTGGGAAGGGAACGGGATGAGGAAAGGAATGGAGGATGAGGAGCAGAGAGTGTGGTGTGGTGTGTGTCAGGTAGCTGGGGCTGGCATGCAGGAATGGAGGAGGCAGGGTGTGGGAAATGGCTTAGCTCAGCCCGGAGAAATGGGTTGTTCTCGATCACCAAAGGTCTTGAAGAATTTGGACTCTACCCTGCTTTAAGTAGGGGTGCTTGTGATACAAGCAAAGGAATCCCTTTCTACGTGAACTCTTATGTGCGATTTCCAACTCTGAGAAAAGGTAAAAGTGGAGCTAATCTGGCAAAACCAGGAGAAGTTCCAGAACATTCCCCACTTAAACTTCCATCTCTTCCCCACCACGGAGCTGCCGGAAACATGGACACAGAACCTCGGGGTTCCGTGGAACACAGTTTGTGGAACCACAGGAAGGTTTGAAAGAGAACCCCTTGATGCAGTTCCCACCTCTTGGGTAATAAAGAATCAAGAGTTTGGGAGACAGGAAAGGCTGCTTTTTTCTCCAAATGGGGATCAAGTCCCAGCTCCGTAGGGGGAAACACAATGTTTTCCGGAACGTTCTAACTCCCCAGGTTCCTTGGCACCACCGTCAGCCCCCACTGTCCAGCCACCCTCAGCTACGCATGCGTGGTTTTGCTGACGTGCGTGACCCAGCTCTGCTCTCCCCGAAGCTGCTCCCTCCTCAGGGTCTCTGCCTGGCTGGCTCCCCGCTTCCCCAGTCTAGTCTTGTAGGACCTCCCCACCCGCAAGCACCCTGCCGACCATGACCAGCTTTGGGGCGTGAGGGCGGGCCCCAGCCTGCCCAGAGTCGGTGCTCAATACATGCTTGTTGAATGCCCCCACTCGCAAAGATGTGAATAACAACATGGACATGCACGTTCACCAGCGTCCATCTTCATTTATCCAGGATGAGCCGTCTCACGAGGAGGCAGGGGTGAGCACTGCAGAGATGGGGAGGAAGGGGCACCATCCCAGCACACAGTAGGTGCTCAGGAAGTCCTGACTGAGGGAAAATGGCGAGCACCCCACTCCCCCTGTCTCCAGGAGTGTTGCCAGGGGAGAAGCCCCAAGCAGGGTGTGGGGGTGTGAGCCACTGGTGATTGATCGTCTGAAAATGTCCCCAAACCTCAGGGTACACTGCCACCCCACCCACTTTGCCTGGCCTGTTGAAGAGGGTGCTGTGTACCCCCATTCCAACTGTTTATGCCATTCATTCCTACGGTCCAGTTTGCATTCATGCTTTAACTCAGTACTTTTTATGATGCAATTACTACTTGGAGATGAATTTTTTTATATGAGTTTCCTTTTAATGTCTCCAAGGCCCTAAACTCTTGAGGAATCTCCTTGAGGAAGATGGCTGATTCTCCTGGAGGAAGGATTGGAAGAGCTGTGGTCCTCCCAGGCACTACTGAAATGCCACCTCTTCTGGGCAGCCTTCCCTGGCCTCATGCATGGGGAGGAAGGCTCCCCTTATGTGACGGGCAGCGATGTAGGTTGGTGGTTAAGAGAATGAACTCTGTAGTCAACATTACCCAGATTCAGATTCCCACTCAAGCGCTCAGTAGCTGGGCAACTTTGAGCAAGTAGCTGAACTTCTCTGGGCCCCTGGACCCTCATTTCATGAACAGGGATCAGTGGTCATGTGACTATCTCTCCTGGACTTGCCTCAGACACAGAATGAGATCTTCATGCTAAGTACCTTGCACTCTGAAATATCCACTGTGATTATTATAATACACCAGTACGACGGAGCAGCTGGCACCCATCCGCTCAGATAAATTAACCTTCTTGGCCTTCGTAATTTATTTGCTGGGGAGGGGAAGAAAGGTGCGGTGATCACCTGCCCCCAGAGAGATACAGAGCCCATCTCTAGAGTTTAATGACCATGAGCTTGGATATATAGTCAGCTTTCCTTTCTCTCTTTTTTCTCGACTGTCCCAGGGTTGATCAGTTCTGTCTATTGCAATAGGGATGGCGGAGTGGGAGGAAACAGGGGAGGGGGCCCTGGGGAGACTGGTCACCCCTTGGAGAGGTTAAGACCCCTTGGATTTGGATGTGCTTTCTGCTGTTTCCTAGAGTTTCCTGCATGCTGAGCTGAGAGCGTCTTCTTTCCTCTTTGCAGATGTACTACTGAGATTGGGGGGGGGAGGGGGATGGGCCTGAAGACCCACTGCTCCTCTCGGTGCCGAGAAGTCTGTGTGTCCATCTCTGCACTTGTCATTGAGCACCTTCGGTTCATCCTCAGTGCACCAGCCCGAGCATCCCTTCTTCAGGGAAACTTCCTCTGAACGCCCCAAGGCAGCCTGGACTTCCTTTCCAAAACACTCACCAAACCACCAAACTTGTAAAGCCTTTTTCTTTTTTCCATGTAATTTATCCCCCCCCCCCCCCCCACCTCTGTCTGTCTCTATCATCTCTCTTCTCATGCATTGGTCTGTCAATCTATCCATCTATTTATCAAATTTCCTTGCCATTTTATTGAAAAAAAAGTTATACATTCAAAAAACAAAACATTTAAACAGCATAAAAAAACCTCTCTCTCCTCCTGGTGAGTGTCCCAGCTTATCAGCTGTTCCCAATTCCTTTCGGACCCTCCCAGAGACCCTCTGTGCAGGCACAAGTACGTAAAAGAGCAGCCAAGGTCCCTGTTCTTTTACAAAGGAACACATACTGCAGTGATAATCCATGCCTTGTTCCCCCCCTTTTCCTGTTGTTTATTTGTTTGTTTTTTTTTGTTTGTTTTTCACTTAAGAGGCTCTTCTATGTCACCATACAAAGATCTGTTTCATTTAAGGGCCACGTGGGATACCATTCTACAAAGAGCCAAACTGCATTTAATCAGTCTATTGATGGACCCTTTGGTTGTTCCCTAATGTTTGTCTATCGTGACCTTTTTGATATCCATTCCCTGAATTTAATGTATATTGTGTGAGGATAGAACAGGCTGTATCTCTTCTGTCTACTCTGTATCTTGGAGTATAGAGTGAAGAGCCTGAAGCACAGCAGATTCTTAATAAATAATGCTTGGATGGATGGATGGATGGATGGATGGATGGATGGATGGATGGATAGGTGGGTGGGTAGATGGATGGATGGATGGATGGATGGATGGATGAATGGATGGATAGGTGGATGGATGGATGGATGGATGGATGGATGGATGTGTGGGTGGATGGGTGGGTGGATGGGTGGGTGGGTGGATGGGTGGATGGATGGATGGACGGAC